>NW_008351640.1:3691589-3698734 GCF_000622305.1 Nannospalax galili | reverse complement strand
ACAACCAAAAAAGAAAACTATAGACCCATATCCTTAATGAACATAGATGCAAAAATTCTCAATAAAATACTTGCAAACCGCATACAGACACACATCAAAAGGATCATCCACCATGATCAAGTTGGCTTTATTCCAGAGATGGAGGGTTGGTTCAATATACGTAAATCAATAAACATCATAAATCATATAAATGGGCTCAAAGACAAGAACCACATGGTCATCCCAATAGATGCAGAGAAGGCCTTTGACAAAAATCAACATGCATTTATGTTCAAAGTCCTAGAGGGAATTGGACTGGAGAGAACACACCTCAACATAATTAAGGCTATACATAACAAACCCACAGCCAACATCATTCTAAATGGAGAAAAATTTGAATCATTCCTATTAAAATGAGAAATCAGACAACCAGTAGCAATCTCCATTCCTTTTTGATATATTGTTTGAAACACTAGCTAGAGCAATAAGATAAGAGAAGGAAATTAAAGGGGCATTAACTAGAAAAGGAGAGGACAAAATTCTTATTTATAGAAGATACCATATTTAAGTAATCCCGAAAATTCTACCCAAAATCTAGAAATGATCAATTCTTTTAACAAAGTGGCAGTTTAAAAAATAAATCTACAAAAAAACAGGAGCCTTTCGGTATTACAAGCAATCTCAGAAAATTTTAGGGAAACATTTCCATTGACAATAGCCTCAAAAAAAGAAAACAAAATATCTAGGGATAAAGCTATCTGAAGACATTAAGGATTTCTTCAATTAAAAATTTAAATCTTTGAAGAAAGAGATTGAGGATGACACAAGGAGATAGAAAAACCTTTGTTCATGAATTGGTAGAATTAATATATGAATCAAAAGCAATTCATAGATTGAATGAAATCCCAATGACATTCTTCACAGAAACAGAAAAAGAAGAGAAAAATCCATCCTAATACTCATATGCAAATGCAAAAACTCTGGATAGCCATTGCAATCCTAAACAGAAAGAGCACTGCTGTGTGGATTCATATTCTAGAATTCAATCTATATTATAGAACTATAGTCACAAACAATGTGGTATTGGCACAATAGATTAGTAGTTTGATGAAACAAAACAGAAGACCTAACATGAATGCACACCTTTATAATCACCTGATATTTGACAAGGTGCCAAGAACACACAGTGGCAGAAAGATAGCATCTTCAACAAATAGTGCAAATCAGATCACCATGTTTAGAGGACTGAAATTAGACCCATAACTATCATCCTGCTCAAAAGTCACCTCCAAATTTCTCAAATACCTCAATATGAATTCTGAAAAGCTGAAAGTATTTGACGAAAACATAGGCAGTACTCTACAAGATATAGGTACAGAAAATGATTTTACAAATCAAACAGCAGTTTCTCAGGAATTAAGGTCAACCATTTACCATTGGGACCTCATTAAATTAAAAGTCTTCTGTACAACAAAGGAAACAATCCAGTGGAGAGGAAACTCACAGAATGGGAGAAAATCTTCACTAGATATACATCAGAGAGATGGTTAGTACCTAGAATATACAAAGAACTCAAAAAAAAATGTGGCAAGAAAATTAATGAACCAATTTTAAGAAACGGTCTATGAATCTGCACAGAGAGTTCTCAAAAGATGTAATAAAAATGGCCAAGAAACATGTTAAAAACTGTTCAACATCCTTAGTAATTAGGGAAATGCAAATCAAAACCACTTTAAGATTTCATCTAATCTGTCAGAAAGACTAAGATTTAGAGAACAATTGGCACCAAGTGCTGGTATGGATGCAGGAAAGGGGAATCCTCATTTATTGTTGATGGAATTGAAAACTGGTGCAACCCCTGTGGAAGTCAGCACGGAAAACTCTTCACAAACTAAAAATAAATCTACCGTATGAACTGGTTATACCACTCCTTGGTATATAGCTAAAGGATTCCTCTGACTACAGAGGCCTTTGCACAGACAATAAATAGAAATAAACTAAATGTTTCTCAATTGATGAATGGATAATGAAAATCTGGGGCATTTACACAATGGAATTCTACTCATAGTTTAAAAAACACAAACAACCAAACATCAACAACAACAACAAAACTGAAATCATGAAATCTGCAGGTAAATGGATGGAACTAGAAACTGTTATGCTAAGTGAAGTAGCACAGACTCAGAAAAAACAAGTGGGGATTTTACAAGGGAAGTGAGAGGTAATATAAGCAATACTTAGATGATGTGAAAAAACCAGATGGAAGTATATTAGTTCAAAGTCCTACTGAAAAATACATGTACAATAAATATGTGCATATGTATATTTGAAGGCTATATAACAACAACAACAACCACAACAACAAAAACAAAAAAACAAAACACAGTGCCAGTGTTAGTTTAATTTACTGCTGGGAAGTGCATGCTCTTGGCTTCCAGGCTCCCAGCACAGTCCCCTCCACCCAGTATCCTTACCACAAACTGACACAATATTCCTCCAAACTATAGTTTAGGGAACAAAAGTATTTATCGGGTTTGTTAACAGAGCATATGAAGGAGACTGGGGGTGCTTACAAAGGTATAGGCAACCTCGGACTTTTCCCCCTACATTTCCACTGTGGCTTTTTGACTTGCTTCCAGTGTTCCCAGATGGTGAAGCTTCTTCCCTCTTCTGGGCTTCCCCTGTCTCTGTCTTTAGTGCCTCCCCCTCATGCAGTTAAGGCTAGCTGATTGTGTGGAAGGGGTGCCTGTCTCCTTCTGCCCCTCCCCTCCTATGAGAACCTCATAGTCCAATAGGTTTGAGATGTTTGGAGCTAGAGAAGAAAGCACCTAGTTATTGCTTGCTAGTCTGGTGGGCCATTGGGAGGACAAGCTTATCCAATAGCCAGACAGAAGAAACCTCCTTTCTAGTTGTTTTTCAACGTATTTGAAGAGACTGCTAAAATAACCCAGGCTATTGACAACAGTCTTAATCGCTTCTCAGAATTTGAAAGTAAGACCCTATTGTTGAACAAATGCCATACTTCAGACACTGGACTTGGAGTAGTAGAGCTTGAACTGACATGGAAGCCTCCTCCATGAAGACTAGCTCTTATAGTTTTACAGAATACTGTACAAGCTGCCAAGGGGGAAAATCAATCAATGTTCCAACACAGCTGCAAAGCCTAATGAACCACAGTCACTCGTGCAGCTAACCATCGCTATTGGTGCAGTAGTAACACTTTTATCTTAGAGGTAATCAACAACTGTCTAATTGGAATTAAGGCCTGCTCAATGGGATTCTTGGTAGGTTTACCAGACTCCGGTGGATGGACCAATGCTGAGGGACATGTGAAGACACAAATCAGATTCTATAGGTCATATTGTATAATGGAGGGCATGAATTTTGCAGGGGGGCAGAGGAGCTGTGGCTGGTGCACTATATCTAAATGCAATCAAATTACATTGTACGAAATTTGCAAATATTCAATATTTTTCAAAAAATTAAAAATTAAATTCTTACATGAAAAAAATTGAACGTTCATCATCACATATAGTTAACCAAATAGATAAAACAAATCACACAAATGAAAAAAAAAACACCCTACATTTTATATAAGTTGGGAAAATCTAGTCCACAGCCCTGAAATTTTTTCTTTCCAAGGCTCTTACACTAGGGAATATAGAGATGGTTCAGCAACTAAGAGAGCTTACTTCTCTTGCAGATAACCTGAGTTTGGCTCCCAGGCATCATGCTTACAGATCATAATTGCTTACAACTCTTGCTCAAAGGATCATCAAATGCCTCTGGCCTCAAAATGCCCCAGTGCTCATATGTACATACAAAGAGAACTACACAACACAAACATACACATAACTTAAATTTTAAAAAATCTTAAACAATTGAAAAAGTTCCAACTAAGAAATTTTTAAAGGTTATAACTCAGTTGAAATTATCAATAACAAAACTTAAATTAACATTACACAGATTCATGAAAACAGGTAATTTCTATATAACATAGTGAGGACATGCTTTTATATTTATCTTCTCAACTGACTAGAACTGGTTTCTGTAAGTTCTCATGCAGTCTGTTCCAAAATGATGCTTTATTACAGCTAACGAATAAATTCTGCCATTACATTGGTAGTAGACTGAATATGGAGTCTTGTTGTATTAACTTTTTGAGTTATTGTAGATATGCTAAAACTCAACAAGTAGAAATTTCTTCAAAGAGCCTTGCAATGCAGAACCTGAAACTATATCAATGAGTATTCCATGCCGATTCTATCAGAAGATAGTGGCCTTCCATACACTCCCATGTGTGATTTGGTAGCATCACACATTAGCAATTTGAATATATTAGCTGAGTTAAATAGCTCTTCCAATATTTACAGATTTTAATAGAAAAAAATCACATTTTTAATGCTACCATCCATCTTATCAGGAAATTCATTAACTGTAGAATTTCAGTTTTACAGTGATAGATAAATGTCTCCCAAAATTTTCATTTATTTGAAATATCAGTTTTTATCTTTGGTCTCAAATACTGCTCGTTATGAGGGTTTTTTGAAGTGACAAACTCATTTATTTCCTTTTAATAAAATATCTGTTGAGTAGTCATAGCTGAAGGACCATCTGTAAGACCAGTAAGACTTTGTATATCAGTTATTTTATAAAATGTGGTGATGTTTTATTGATAAAGAAAACATTTTCACTCACAACTCAGTCATACATTTTTCCATTCTTTTGTATCTCACATTGTATTCAAAGTTCAAAATGTAGCAAACTTAAAACCTTTTTCAGTTTCACCAAAGACAATCTTTATGGAAAAAGGAATTTCTTTTAGCATCAACACATGGGCTTGAAATACTGTGAGTATTAATTTAGCTATTCCAAGTGCCCTGATTCCCTAGAAGCTGTGGTCAGATTTATCCAACACTGCTAAAACATCACAAGGAAAAATCTCAATGGTATTATGAACACAGTGTTAGGTTTATGGAGTCCTAAGAGGGTCTCTGCAAACACTACAATGTTTGAGAACCACAAACCTAATGGTTAAAGAGTTTGAATGTAAACTTCTTGAGGTTTGATGGTATTTCTAGCATGTGCATATATTATGAATATGGGCAAATGTCAGAACTTATTCTTTTCATGTATATAGAGGAAAAAAATCATAAAAATTTATTACACAGGGTAGTTTTCAATATTTGAAGAGAAAGCATGTAATTTTACTTTAATCAATATATACTGACATATTTCACTGCTGTGATTACAGTAATTATAATTTCTGTAAAGCACAGATAAGGATTTGGGCTTTCAACATGCTTAGAACAATGCCTGGTATAGAATAATCATTCAGAAAAGGCTTTGAATACATTTTCTAGAAAAGACAATATATCTGGCAAAATTTAACATGTATAATGTGCAAGGCATACATTATGTCTCATGTCTTCATGAAAATATCCTAGGACTGGGATTTCAAAGGTATATGAACTTGTTATATATCTACTGAGTCTATTAAATTTGAAAAACTAAGAATAACTTTAATCAATTGTCCACAAGCATGGGCTACATAAATATTTGTTATATATGGGGGAGCAAAGGATGGTATGGGTGGGGTTCCTGTCTCTCCGAGTTGCTGAGGCTCTCCGCGGCAACTAGATGCTGGTGACTCAGCTGGTCGCTGCGCTTCCAGGCGAGTTCCGTTCCAAGCTACCGGGCACTCCCTCTATGTTTCCTGATCCGTCCGTTGGCCACCAGGTCACGAGGGGAGGTGCAAGAACGGTGAAAGCAGGATCTTCGCTAATGGCTGTTTACGAAGGGACAACCCCCTCCGGGGAGATTGTATCACAGGCCGGTTCTGGGCGCGGTGAGACACAGTATTCAGTGATACAGCTCAGCTCCAGATATTCAGCTCCGATTTATTAGGGGGAAACCAGGATATTTATAGTGTGGAGGCAGTAGCAAAAGCCTTAGTTGATAGGTGCTTTGTAGGATGCCCCATTTACATGTGGTGGTGGGCTTCTAACAGACTGTCAGACATTGCCTGAAAAACCTGGCAGTTTCATGCCAGAGGACATGTATCTGTGACGGGCACTTCAAAAGGTGAGTCAGGAAGAGAGCAGGAAGGCGCCCCACTGAGAAAGGGAGTCTCTGCATTTGCGCCGAGCCAGCCTGCGGCTATCCAGACATGGAGAGACTGCTACCTTAGACAGCAGGGGTCCCCAACAGATGGTGTAACACAAAGTGTTCACTTGACAGAAGTTGTGGTGCCTGGTCAAGATAACATACACTGCTCTTGAACTGGAGCAGGGATTGGAGTCTTATGTATCAGTCTTCACTGATGGATCACAAGGCCCCCATGCAAGTAGACTGACTACAACTGTGGGCTCATTTTATCTGTAGCTGTGGATGTAAGAGAACTCTGAGGACAGAGGAATAGGACGCTTGATTTTACTGACCGTTGATGTATTTGTTTTATCCACTCTCAACTTTAGGAAGGGAATCAATTCTACACTGAAACTAAGAGTTTCAGGAAATAGAACAGCAGCTCTATTCCTGCCTTCTTAGGAATTTAAACCATCTGAGGTGCTTGAAGAAACAGTTCCTATTACCACAGAAGACAAGGAGCATCCTCCCCTTGAAAGTAACCTTTACAATACATAGTCAACGTGGTAGTTCATTGTGGAGCTGGCATTTAGGGAATGAGTAGGAAGGGATGTAATTGAACAAGATGATGAAAAATATCACCATCTTACTCAGCATAATTGTTGCCTGGGAGCTTGAGTCATTTTGCTGAATTAATGTTCTTTTTGGCTTTTTGTTTTTCTTTTAATGCTTTACTCCTGTAAATCAGCACTTCAGGAACCAGATGGACTTGATCTTGACCTACGCCTTATCAAGAGCTTTGTGACGTCAGCTTACTTTGCAAAATCTCCTAAATATTAATGTTCACAGAAGCAGAAAGGGTTCAGTTGGATTTTTTTTTTGTTTGTTTGTTTTTTGTTTTATTTTTTAAATAATCCCACAGGAGTCAGCTGCATTGGCATTTAGCAAATTCTCATTTAATTTGCTTAATGAGGAAATTCAATAGAGATCGTTAAAAGAACAGAGACCAGCATTGTGCCATTTATTTGCTGTCTTTAAGATATCATGTGTTTGTGTTTCAAGAGGTGGTTTTGGAAATA
>NW_008351640.1:3688598-3691146 GCF_000622305.1 Nannospalax galili | reverse complement strand
ATATATATATATATATATATATATATATATGTTCTGAACAAGCTTCTGCAAAAGAGTCATTTTTCTGTTTTTAACAACAAAGATATGTGTAAAAATACTTATTGCCTACCTGCACCTGCTCAGCCCTTGAAACAGTGGCTAGAAGACCAGTTAAAGTAATGCCACAAGTTTATGGTCTGATTCAATTAGAAACCCCCTGGGAAATAGTAGAATCATGAATGAAATATTCCACTTGAAGATCATGGATTTCTAAACAAGAGCAAAACAAAACTTGGAAAACACACCAAAATTTGTAACAAGCTTTCAAATCAAACAGATGAGAATAAACCAAAATTCAATATTTTATGTTAAATAAGATAATAAATTGTATTTCAATGTTTTCCTCTATATGGTAGGGGTACTACTAGTTTGTGAATACTTGATATTTAAATATTTGGCTTCTGGCAACTCTAAGTCATCAACCACCTGAGACTGAGCTCCTAACTCTGTACATGAGCTTGCTGAAGTGCAGTAGCCTTGCCACCAGCTGCTGAGTGGAATCCCACCTTTGCCACACATTATTTGTGTGGCCTGGGAAAGGGTACTGCATTTCTAGTCTGTTTATTCAGATATAGAATGTACAAAGTAATACTTCATATTTGAGAAGTTCATTGTAGGAACTACATAGAACATTGTACAACGTACTCGGCAGAGCTTTCCAGAGAAAACGGGCAGTCTAACAGCATACTTTCTCTTGTTAATCACCACTCAACTGAAAACAACTTTTAGTCTCTTTTGTACAACATGAATATATTTTTTGAAAGCTTGGCCAATTTCTTTTTCTATTCAAATTTATATTTTATTACCAGGATGATACAAATGGAATACCAAATTTTTCTTTAATAATTTTATGAAGGTATTTGTCTATAAATACAAGCACACACCCTTGTAGAGCACTGCAATGTAATGTGTGTTATTCAATGGCAGAAAATATATGGATGGATGGTGATTCTGAAAGATTATGATAGAGCTGAACATTTCTGTTCCCTAGGGACCTCTTTATGCAAGACATTGTGCTATTTGTGGTGATAATCTATACCAATAACATAAAATATATCACACATAACTATAGACAGTACTTATACTTGTTTATGTTAATACTTATTTTATTTTTTAATGTCTTTGGTACTGTAAGTTTATGGTTATTTTAGAGTATACTACTTCTACTTTATAAAAAATGTTTATAGTGGACCAGGACCAGTGCCTTTATTACACCTGCAGCACCCTCATGCATCTTGTGTTTATGGGAACTTTTGATTGCATTATTTTCTTTGGTCCTAGATTTAGTCCATGCTCTTCTGTTCAACATAAACATAAGTTATAGATTGATGTAATATAACATTCATACTAGCTCTGTAGTAGGTAATGCTCTCTAGGTCTGAGTAACCACTCTGTGATATTTGCATTATGACAAATTTGACTAATGGTGTGGTTTTCAACCAAGCCCCTTTTTTTTGGTAAGCCATGGATATTGCAGTAAATGTATGATATGAAACATACAGATAGGTATTTTCATTACACAGAATCTAAGCTGTAATTCTAATTCCTGTTTCTGTCATGCGGTGTTCAGCCAAAACAATGGAAAGGTACATTTTTCAATAATTATAAAACAGTACGGCTATGCAAATTTTGTTATCTCTTGGCAAGCTTAATTCCATTTCTCTTATTTGTGAATTTGTTACCTCTTGAAACCATGGATCAGACATCTCTTTACCAACTTTTATCTTTACATACCATTAAAAGTAGCTATATTTTCTGTCTTTATCATGTCCTGAATACCTTAACCCAAAATATTCTTCATGTAATATAATGATAGCTTTATTTGTGGCTGGAAATAATTTTAAAGACACAGAAATGTCACAAATATGATTAAATGAACTTAATCAGATTCATCAGTTTTTACTTATTTTGCCATATATGTTGCATTATCTCACTGTGTATATACATTCACAGAACCAAGTATATGACAAACACAAGGTTTACTTTGCAATCATCTGAGAGATGACAGTATTCAACAGGTTATTTCCCTAATTGACAGCTATCCACAGTATAGTTAGCATAATAATAATATTGACACAAGAATGTCATCTAATCCATATGCTTGATAATTACTCCAGAATCTCATTTAGAGTTTCACGAGAATTTATTTTACGAGAATCGCAAGAACATCTTGCACCTAGGTTCATGACTGGTTTTTCACACTGACTTCTAGTTGCTTTTTTTTTTGTCTTCTCTATTTGACTTAATCATTTAAATGCAGGAGCTATTTTACTTTTCTATGCTTTCTCTTTCATTACCTAGCATATAATATATATTTATGTGTGTGTGTGTGTGTGTGTGTATACTATGCTCTCATCATGAATGATGTAATGAACAAACTAACAAAGTAACAAGTTAGAAAATAAATTAATCTGAACACATTTCATAATCACCAAAACAATCACAATTCCTATATTATAAGAACTCTATTTTTATGTACAAAATTTTAAAATATAGTCTAATTTTATAT
>NW_008351640.1:3687853-3688524 GCF_000622305.1 Nannospalax galili | reverse complement strand
TGGGAATATCAGAGAATACACGGGGAAACATATTTGGAAAGGCTGAATTCAGGATTTTGATTAATTACCAACTAGATACTCCATGGTTGACCCATAGCATGTGAACTATGGATTACTTTTTCTATGCATAGGCTTTGGCGCATCTTGTGAAAATCATAGTTGCAAGTACTAAAACTATATATGGTACAGATCTATTTTATAAAGGGTAATAGGGTAGATAGTGCAAAACATAGGAGAATTTTCCAAAGTATATTTTAATGTACAACGTATTGAATTACATGCAATTCATCAAAACATCTTAATCATCTTTATACCCCCTTCTCCATCTGCAACCCCCATACCTCCCCACAACTGGATTTCATGCATTCTGTCATATATGTTTAGGCCTATCAAGTCAAGTTAGTGTACCCAGATGTCCCTCAGAGCAAGTGCCTTCCTTGGAGTCTAGTCAGCCCTTCTTGAGGCTCTCCCTTAAAGAATACTCCTCCTCACCTGGTAGTAATCACCTGCCAATAGTTCTTCAGCTAAGATTAGAGACTGCTGTCCATTTCCCCAGTTCTATGCTGGGTTTTTGTCTGACACCATTGCATATTTTTGAAAGCAGGTGAAAGAATAAATTGGGAACACATATGAACCTGTAAAAGACAGGAAGTGATGTTTCAGCAATGCTT
>NW_008351640.1:3687272-3687726 GCF_000622305.1 Nannospalax galili | reverse complement strand
ACTGAAGTTGAATGGTGTGGGTGAGTGAGAGAGAGAGAGAGAGAGAGAGAGAGAGAGAGAGAGAGAGAGAGAGAGAGGAGAGAGAGAGAAAATGAATTATCAGGACAAAACAAAAGCTAGCTACAATTAGAAAAAACAAACAGGATGTAGGCAAGGGAAGAACATGCATTCACAGCAGAGTTCCAGTGTTATTTTATGGGAAGAGGTGACTAAGCACTTTGAAATTGAGTTGATAAGCAACAGAGAGCTTTCAATAGGATTCTGTTTGCTGAGAGTTGAGATGTAAATGGAGATGAGTCTAGATTTTTGAATGAGTAGCTCCCATCTATAGCACCTAGGAGGTAAGATACAACTAAACCAGTTTATTAATCCTCATATATATTATCTAAATATATATTATGTAAATATTCTCTATTTGATATACAGCACTGTAGTTCCCTCCTGATATATATCT
>NW_008351640.1:3668539-3687038 GCF_000622305.1 Nannospalax galili | reverse complement strand
CTTTAGGAACTGTTTGAGATTTCATTTTTTATAATAATTTGGTCAAAACCTTTGAGACTTTTACACCTAAAGCTGAATATCTGTGAAAGTACAGAAAAAAATTAAAAATGGGAAAAAAAGAGAGAATTACATCTTCGTTACCATAGTTACAATAGCTACTTTCTTCCACCATCAAAAACAAAACAATAAAACAAAAAGAGAGATAAATTTATCTTCTTGTAGTCAGCAACAACATACTGGAAAGAAAAGCAATAGACTGAACTATGTAAATTTTAATGACTGGTTTATTCTTTCTGAAACGTGTATAACGAGGAAAAAAATGTGTGCACTTCAAAAGACAACAAGGATGACATGGGAATTTATTTTTTCATTCCAAACTAAGCCATTAGGAAAGAACCTTGAGAACTGTGAACAAGGTACACAGTCATCTTGTATCTCCTCCTTCTCCTGACTTTATCCTATTCTTCAAAAGCAGGGCACAACTGGTGTTCCATTAAGGAGCATCAGGGAGATTAGATGTCTATTTCTGACTACAGTCATCAGTTGTCAGAACAACTTGATGTGATTCTTTAGGTAAGCTTTTGCCTAGAACTATCACTCCCTTATTTCTTCTTTGGAGAAGGGGAATAGTGTGCCCAGCAGCTTTCCTCACAGAACTTAATTGTATTTCATTTAATAAAGAGAATATAATAAAATTGTGTTATTAGAGCAATTTACACAAACTTGCTTTCCATTATTTGGATTAGTTTCTCTGTAGCTAAAAGAAGCATGGGCAGCACAAAATTTAAAATGTTATTCTCCTCTTCAATTCATTATACTCTATCTCTGTCTCCCTAATTGTATGTGTGTATATATGTTTGAATACAAACCTATTCCATTTAAGTGCATCAGAGAATTACAGTCCAGCTTATTCAACTACCACCTGTTCATATATCCATATGTCATGCCTTCCTAGGCATAACTTTAAACCCTTAATCACCCTGCCTCTGCCACCCAAGTGCTGAGATTACAGATATATACCATGACATACAGCTTTAAATATAAATTTTAATAATAAAATTAATTTTTTTGAAAGTTAAAACATTGCAGCGTTGAAACAGTAAGAGACTTTCAGTACACCACATCTATGTTTCACATTCTTCAAATAGTCATATATGGATAATGACTACCATATTAAGTGGAACTGATAAGGAACATTTCTATCATAGGAATTTCAGATGGGCAATACTGAGCTCAGCAAAGGGTGATCCACTACCATCAACATCTAGACTTCCTAGGAATTCAGAATCTTGAGCTCCTAATCCAATCTTCACTTCATGGTATGACAGATAATTTAAATACATAATAAACCATATACAGCACTGGACTACCTCATCCTCTCAGAGTACAACAAATGCTTGTTGAATGGATGAACAAATGAATAAAAATACCCTCTTTCAGTTTATGCATGAAAATAAAGTCCTCAGAATCAAGTGCTTTCATTTTATATGCAGCACCAATTCTTCTTAGCATCATTTCCTTTCAAAGTGACTATATTTTAAAGGGAATAAATGAAGGATTAGGCCATGTAAAATATGTACTTGATGTATGGCTGAATGAAGAATTTTACATTTTTCATCCACTGTGTCATGTTACTTAATTCATCAAAGTATATTAGCATGTCTCTATAAACTGCATTTGCCATTTCTTAGCTGTTGGTTCTAAGAATGACAGCAGAACAACATTTTCAGAAGCCTCATGAGGAGACAACATGTGATTTGTCTTTAAATATTTGTGGATATTTAGTCATGAGGAATTAAGGTTTGATTGAGTGAAGAGTTTTAGGGTCTATCCTTTTCTGTCCCTTTTGGACCTTGAGGTAGAAAAAAGACATGCCAGGAAAATCCCCCATTCTCTGAAACTATTATAGATAACAATCTTTAATACTTCAGTGTGTAATACTCAGCTAAGTTGAAGGGCTTGTCTCAAGATGAGGATTGTTAGAGAGAAAATCCTTGATGCTTATCTGTCTTGTTAGTATCATTTTAGCTAATGGAATATTGTAGGTACTTTGAAAAAAATGTTTTTATTTTCTTGCTACTTGGTTTGTCTTCTGTCATTTAGGTGGGTATATTGGAGTTATCTGGGTCATTATTGGAATTTCAAGGACACAGCTCCTTTCTTATATGTTCTGAACCCCTTGAAGTTGTGATATTATTGAATATAATGTGGACACTCATTCAGTCATCTGTGTGTCTGTCTGTGTTTTTGTCTGTGTGATTTATTTCATGCTGTAATAAATTTTTCTTTTAAGATTAAAAAAACAAATTTAACTGTGCATATACGTTTCCATCTGTGTGTATGTGCGTATATGATGGTACCTGTGGAGGCCTGAAGAGGGCATCAAATCCCCTTGAGATGGAATTTCAGACAGATGTGAGCTGCCTTATGTGGGTACTGTGAAACCAACCAACTCAGGTTTAATTTTATCTGCTGAGCCATCTTTTCAGTCCTTTAGAAATCTTTTATCTAGGTAGTATCCTTGCTTAGTAAGACTGAGCTAGAGAACCCAGAAACTACTCATAGAGGAGAGAGTATAGATTGCAGGTCACAAACAATGACATTCTTCTGTAGGAAGAAAGGAAGAAACACAGGTGCTTATCAAAAATGCAGAATATTAAACCAGGATATATTTTAGATTGTTTGAAACCCAGATCTTTGACTCATAAGCTGTATGTCTTTCACTATTTAGCATCTAATTTTTTTCTCAGCTGTAAAAGAAACATAATCTATCCCTTCATTAGAAAGATTATAAAACTTAAATAATTTAGACTAGGTTGATGTGCCTCACACATCTCACCGTTCATTAATTCAGTATTGCTGATCCCGTATGAACTGTGCAGTCTAAGAGGTTTTTCTGGTATAACTATCCTTCAGAAAGGAAGTCTATGCTCTTGATCTGTTTTACACGTGTGTGTGTATGTATCTCTGTGTGTCTTGTGTCTGTGTGTATTTATGTGTCTGTGAGCTGCATCAGAGATTGAATCCAGGACTTTAGACATGTGAGTCAAGCACTCTGAAATTCCCATACATTTTTTGCTTTTTATCTTAACATGGGGTATGACTAAGTTGCTGAAGTTGGCCTTGGTCTTGGCATCCACATGCCTCTGCCTCCAGAATAGCTGAACTTACATGTCTATGTTACAAAGACCAGCTACGGATACATATGTTTTCATGTATATGTTTTTATATTTAGTTAAATTCTTGACTCAATCCTGAGTTCTTGTTTGTATGCCCAGTGGATTACTGCAAATTGTGGAATATAAATTCTGCTGAGACCTTTCATCTTCTCTTCTACTCCAGAATGCAAATATTAGGACTGACCCTGAAAAAGTCAAACTGGACTTACCTAAATCTATTCTGTCACACGTTTTTATTCCAAGTGTGTAGGTTTTCTTCATCCTCTCAGCAGCAAAGCAAACTATAATTTCGGATTAGACAGAAGTACTATCTGATGTCCAGGAGAGCATTTCTCCTTCATATTGGGCCAAGTCATGGCATTTCTCATGTAGTTCCTTTAAACTGGTCCTTTCTTAAAGAAACTGCCATGCTGACATGATAGCTTAGTGGAAAATGGCTCCTCCCGTCCAAACTGACAACCTGAATTCAGTAACCAGAGACAACATGGTAGGCGAGCACCACCACTCACAAGTTGTGCTCTAATCACCACAAACTTGAGTGCACACATACACAAAGCAAATCAAACAAACCACTATGTGATAAAATATATAAAAGCTTTTTTTAATTTTAAAAATATTTTATTATTTTTAAATTATGTGTATGAGTATATTGCCTGCATGTATGTGAGTGCACCCGAGTTGTGCAATGCCGCGAAAGTCAGAAGAGGGCTTCGGATTCCTCTGGAGCTGGAGTTAAGAGTGGTTCGTAGCTGCCAAGTGGGTGATGGGACTTGAACGCGTGTCCTCTGCAAGAGCAGTCAGCGCTCTTAACCGCTAAGCCATCTCTCCAGCCCCATAAGATGTTTTTTTAAAGAAAGAAATTGTATATTGTTAAAACTGTAACTTTAATTGTAAAAAAAAAAAATTAAAATTAAGGAAAGAAATTGTGATCATTCTCAATTTGGATTCTTTATAGTCCAGAAAGGTACACATTACGACAATCATAATGAGACATGTCATTGTGTTATTGTCTGTAGCTTTAATGAATAGATTTGTTGGATGAATTATCTCTACACAGGCTACAGGGCAGACATATTTTCATGCCAAACCCAAAGGATTCTTTTTTTTTTTTTTTTGATAAATTCAAATGCCACATACACTAGATTTAGACTTTTGAGGAAACTAGTTCCAAATGGAAACAGGAGAAAGTTTGTGTAGAGGTCTTCATGGTACCCTTGTAATAAGATGTTTATCTTACAATATATATACAAACAACATGACCAGAATGTTCATATCAAGGTAAACACATCCTGACCTGACTGTTTTAAAGAGACAGTTGCAAGAATACATATTTAAACATCCAACTAAATGTGAGTAGGAAAAAAAAAATTGTTTCCTCTTTAAAACACATACATTGCTGAGACTATCCATTATGATTTATTTGCTTTTTATTTATTTCACAGAAGAGTTGGTTATGGTCAGCTAGTCTATCATTATTCTATATTAATCATGAAAGATAGGTCCAGACATGAGCTCCCCTTTACAGTGAGGGCACATGAAATCTGACTTCCACTATATGAGATCCTACAGACCATCCATGAAAATCATTAGTTAATCAGTGTTCTATAGTAGAAAAGAATAGCCTTAATGGGAAAAATCCTGAGCTGAGGATGGAACTCAGTTGGCAGTATGCTTACCTAGAAGCCCTAGATAAGATCCCAGGCATCACATGAACTGTGAATGGTGGTCAGAAGTGGGGGTCAGAATATTGGATGGTGAATGCCATCCTCAACTACATAGTCCAAGGCCAGCATGGGGTATAGGACATCCTAAGAATAACAAAAACAAAATTAAAAATTAAAATTAACATTTTCTTCTTGATGATAAGCATTCTATTTCATTTAATGCACGCATTTGGTAATTCAGAGGATTGATTGTTCAGACATATATTAACAGCAAATAGTCATAATAAACCCTGGTGTTTAAGTGAATTGAGACAGAAATGGCATATTCCAAAATATTGTATAGGAAAAAAGTGAAAAGAAAAGCATAATTATGTGTGAAAAGCTACTGAGTTCTAAGAGAACTGATGGTATATTACACACTTTCTTTGCTGTGATAAAGCATGGTGACCAAGGAAATTTATAAAATGAAGAGTTTAGTTGACCTTACTGTTCCAGGGTTAAGAGTTCATAGTGGCAGGGGAGGCATCATGGAAGGAGGTTACCAGAATAAAAAACCAAGTGATCGTTATCACATCTTCAAGGAAGCACAAGAAACTGAGACAGGAAATCTGGCAAGGCTTAAGGAATCTTAAAGCCAACCATCAGTGTTGTGCTTCCTCCTGCAAGGCCAGACCTACTAAAATTTATCAAAACAGCCTGACCAATGGGGTACAAATTGTACAAATACTTGAAGCCTGTCATCATGCTAGGTAAAAATCTATCATGTGTGTTCTATATGACATCTTAGGAAAGTTTTCCTTAAGAAAGTTACTAATCTGAGAATTAGGATGAGAGTAGTTAGTGATGGAAAGGGTTTGAAATGAGAGGGAAAGTATATAGGTTATTGCAGGAAGATTTAACACTGTAGTCAAAGATGAAATTGTATTTAAGACCATAATAAGTTCATGGAAGTATAAAATACAGAGGCTCACTGAAATCATGTGAGCCTCAGTAGTCTTAATATTTTGTCATAGATAATCTTTTGAGAGAGTGCTCTATATATTGCTAAATAGTTTTTAGTATTAGTTACCACTAAATAGTATAACATTTCAATCTAACTTATAGAGACATATTTTCACACTACCCTGGGGAGCAAAATATCTACCTACATAAGAAACAAAAAGCTAGGTTAAGAATGAATCAAAGTCGAGTCAGGTATAGGCCAAAATCTTGCAAAGCATTTGAAGGTTTATTTTGGGGAGAATAGAATCCCATTAGGGTTTAAACTAAGAGGGTGAGATGTTAAGATTTACCTTGAAAAAAAAAATCTCTGTTTATAAATGTGAGGCTCTGGATTCTAGAAAAAAGAGATTTGAAAGATCAATGCAGATATTAATATAGTGATAAATGGAAGAAGGAATGGCATTTTGGACTACAAAGTCAAGGAGAAAGATAGGTAGGGATTTGAGGCCTCTTTCAGGAGGAGGAAAGAGGGAGCTAGTGATGTATTGTAGTCATAGGAATAGAAAGGGATTAGGCACACATTCTCATATTTTATGTCATTTCATATTTCAGTGTTTTTATTTTTTGCACCTGCAGTAAGCCATCCCTCTGCCTTATAACTATGTAATACTTCCAACATGCCTTCTGAATGTATAAGTTTTTCTTACTTCATCAGCAGAAAAATACGAGTTGTAATTAAAATAATAAGCAGATGGAAAGATGACTGAGCAGTTAAAGCAGTGTCTGTTCTTGCAGAAGAACATTTGAATCCCAGCACCAACATACTATCTAACAACCATCTGAAACTCCAGTTCCAGGAGCTCCAATGCCCTCTTCTGTCTTCTGCAGGCATTGCATCACACGGGCGCACTTACATACATGTTGGTATAACACTCATGCACATAAAATAAATAAATAATGAATAAATAAATAATAATCACTAAGGTCTTTGTTTGTGTGTTTGTTTGCTTGTTTGTTTGTTTGTTTGAAACAGAGTCTCACTCTATAGCCCAGGTTGTCCTGGTGCTAATGGTGACCCTCTTTCCTCTGTCTCCCAAAAGCTGAGATTACAAGAATGAGCCACCATATGCATCTTGGATGGTTATGCTTTTAGGTGACAGTAACTATTGCATTGCATTTACAACCTAGAAAATATCAAGTTATTGGTGAGACACCCTAGTATAACAACAAAGCAGCAACAGGATGTTATGGGGATGGAGGGAGAAATCTGACTAGTCATGGAAGGATAAAGGCATTTTCTGTTTAGACTTTAGATAATTGTCAAGGGAACAACTCTTATTCTTGTAAGTACATATGAATGAATAAATTATCTTGAAAAATATATCATAAACTTGAGAAAACACTTGATCTAGAGCTAAGGAAGTGAAAACTTCAGAGGCCCCTAAGCACACACTGGGAATATTCAAATTCCATAGCAGATATTTTACATCAAAATTGTTTCCAATATCTACACTGACTTGAGCACTGGAAATTAAGTCTATCCAATTATCAGAATATCCAGAATTTATGCCTGTCAGGGATGATTTTCCAAAATTTTATGTTATTTCTCTTTTGAGAATCCTTTTCAAATTTGTTTTCTTTCATGCCTTTTAGTTCACAGTTGAAGAAATAAAAACACTATAGTAAATTCCTGTTAACCCACATAAAATTTGTTAGATGTTGGACTCCCCAAAATTGAATTTTAGAAAGGTTATTGTTCATGTGTGTGAATGTCTAATTATGTATGGGACTGGAGGCAGATGTGCATGTCATAGCATGTGTGTGGAAGTCAGAAGACAGAAACCTAGCAGACGTCAATTCTCCCCTTTTAGTATATGGGTTTGAGGAATAGAGGTCAGGTTGTCAGACTTGGAGGCAAGTTCCTTTTTTAAATTGAGGCATTTTGCCTGCTAGCACAATTAACAGATTTTGTAGAAGCATTTTTAAGCTTTAGTATTTTTATTACTGTTCTCTTTCTAGATTTTTTGACCACTTCATTTACCTACGCTGCCTTTGAAAACCTGCAAAGTTCATGCTGGTTAAGGACTTTTTCTGACTGGTGTATATAGTGTCTTTTGGCAAATCACTGAAAATATTTTCACATTAATATCTAATGTTTATTGGAGTGCTACCAAATGATTTTACAAAAACTCCAGGGCTGATTTCTGGGTGGTGTCAATGAGAAATAGAATGTCGTTTTTTTTAACAGAAGATTAAATGAAATCAGAAAGGTAGGTATACCATTGACAATATATCTCACCTCTTAGAATCAAAGTAAATGACTTTCTTCACCTGGCCGTGTAACATTGTGGGAAAAGAGGAGTGCCTAGTTGCAAGGAGCACCACTCTTTATTTAAGGCATGCATGTAAAGCATCAGGTGATAAAAATATGATAAAAATATTTTAAAAATAAAATATAAAATTATTTATAAAAGAAATATTAATCAGGTAAATGGCTAGATGGCTTTGATCATTTTTCTGAGTAAACACACAGTAACCATTTTGACTGTTGACATCCAAGTCCTTGAAGATCTTCACAATTCACAGATACCATTTTCTCTTTGAGAGCAAAATTGTCCTAGGTGGCATACCTTTACAAATAGAAGTAGAGGCAGAAATAGAAGAAATAGTATCTACCTTGTTACACTGCTTCAGATCTTTAAGATCTGATGCTTTGGGGCACTGTCAAAGCTTCCAGGAGTATAATAGTGGAAGGTCATGTGTCCTGTGTAGACTCTGAAAATTTACATTCCAACCCCCAACTGATGGTATAAATTTATTGTTCTTCAATTTTCTTATTTATAAGATGGAGTTGAGTTCACCGTGTCAACGCAGTAAAACATCTTGCATCTGGCACAGTGACAGTATGACTGAATGGAAGAGAGTGTTTTCAAATAATTAATAGAGAAGTGAGCTTTTAACTATTTTATAGATAGTAATACTGAAATATTATTTTAAAAAATGGAACATGGTAAGGACAGGGGCTGGAGAGATGGCTCCGCAGTTAAGAGAACTGACTTCTCTTCCAGAGGACCCAGGTACATTTCCCAGTCACGTACATGGCAGCTAACAACTGTATGTAACTCCAGTTACAGGGGATCTAACACCCTATTCTGACCTCTGCATGCATTGCACAACACGGGTTCACTTAGCGATGTGCAGGCAGTATACTCATACACATAAAAAAAAAAGAAGATGGATTGGAATATAATAAATAGACAAGCATTGAGAAAGGCAGGCCAGATACAGGGAACAACATTTACAAACATGAAACATAAGCATTCAGTGTGGTGTTTGTACTGATTAACAAACACTGTGAATAGGAAATTCAAGATTATAGATTGAAAAACTTGTGAGACACAAGGTAACATCCATATAAAAAAGAGTCATGCTTATAATATTAAAGGTCTCTAATGTTTATGTGAACAGATAAACACTCCAGTTTGTACTTGTCCTAACCTAAAAAAACATATTGTAATTTTCTCATGGCTTTGTTAAATGTATCTTACAACTCTCACCAGAGAAGATTCCTAATGCAACATATGAAAATTAATACAGAAACCCACAACTGGACAACATGAAGAGAACAAGAGGCTGGAGTGCTCGTCTTTGAATAGGACACCTATCAAACTTCTGCCTCTCGTGACTCAGGGATCCTTGTGGAAGAGGGGGCAAAAGATTGTAAGAACCAGAGGTGATGGATGACCACAAAGAAACAGTTTTCCAGACACTTGATCATATGAACTCCCATCAATGGTGACAGCATGCACAATTCCAATGCAAGCTCAAACTAGAAAAAAAAAAAAAAATGCCAGCATGGACATGAGGAAGTTTGTAAGACACTCCAACGCCACCTAAGGAAATTGGAGCATCAAATGGCTGCTGGGAGGGGCAAAGACAATCTTTTTCAAGCAAAGAACTCTTGGTAGGTTAACCAGGCTGTAGTGGATGGGCCCACACTGAAGGACATTTGGAAATACAAACTAGACTCTATAGGCCTTGTGTGTTGTGTGTGTGTGCGTGTTTGTGTGGCGGAGGTGTTTGTAATATAGATTACATTAGATTGGGCAGGAGGAAATACAGGGAAGTGCAGATAGGGGAAGGACTCTAAATACCATGAAATTATATTGTACAAAAATCACAAAATATTCAATAAAAAATGGAACCACGAACCAAGAATCATGTTCTGCTTTGCTGTTTCGTTTTGTTTGCATTTTGATCCTATATTTGCATAGAAATCCATCTTCTTGTCAATTAAATTCCCAAAACAAACACAAATCTTCAATGGAGTTCTACAATAGCTAGCTTCTGCCTAATGGTTTTGGATTAACTAGAAGGCTCTGACGATTTGCCTGTCTCACAAGTTTGGGGACAACTGATAAGGCTTGCTTTCATTGAAGGAACTAAGAAACACTTGACTCTGTTCCTCATGGATCTCATCTTCCATCATACTAGGCATAGTCTCACAGCATCAGAAGGCCAGGGGTATACTTGAATCATAGGCCTGCACTTAGATGATACTCTCTTCAGTCTCATTTACTGGTTAAAGCTAATTGTATGAAAACTGCAGCAAGGTTATGGCTGAGGCATGTCTCAGAGAGGGTGTGGCAAAGACACAGGTTTCCTGCTGTTGTGTATTGTAAACACATGCGCAGATCCTCAGGAAACGTTCTGGGTTTCACACGGACTATCTAAAATACGTGAATATATTTAACTGTGGGAAGGTGCTGCCAATAATGTGAAAGATCTTATTTCTCTCATGCAGTTTTGACATTCAAGTAGAACTCAAATATTTTGTTTGCTTCACTTAACCTTTACATTAACAATAATATGTTACCAGATATTGATGTGGTCATAACAAATAACTGACATCCCACCTCTATACATGTAACAACTAAAAACAAAATCAACAATTTGTGGCTAACTTCTGTCTCAGTACTTTGCAGGGCAGAATCTACTGTTTCATGCTCATACATAATTCAGCCTCTGAATACCCTTACCCTCTATGTCTGATGATATTCCTAGGAGAGCTATGAATCCATACTGTTTTCATAACATTATTGAAGGACATATTGTATGTACTTTCTTATTTAGACGTTCTGATTCTGAAAAGCTTAGACACTTCATAATCAGAGAAGTTCATTGTTTAACGTAATGAAAAGATACAATATATAATATTTTTGTACATAGACATATTTGTATACATATAGCCATAAAACATGTATATAATTATGTAGAGAGATATATGATCTTCATTAAATTTGAATAAGACAGTTCTGTTAACTCCTAAAGACAGAGGTGAGCTGTTGAGAGTGATCTTTTCAGAGGTGATCTGCTTAGAGTAGAGCATCATACATTACTGACTTAATGAATTTATAGTTAAAATGTTTAATTCATATATATTTTATAACTTTTATTTAAATTTGAAGCTTGATACATTTTGATTAGAGATGCATTAATTGTTTGTTAAAAATTAAATAAACAAAGATATTTGGGTTTTAACTATATTTATACATGTGAAGTTCATTTTGCAGTGTCAGGCACTAAACAAGTTGAAAACAATCTACGAATTGTAGGGTCAGCAGTAGCACTAGCCGCAGAGACAGGAATCACAATATCAATAAAAAATTCACAAGTGCACCATTGGTGCTCTGATATAATCAAGGACAATGAGCTGAGCAGGTGCAAGCACATGCAGAGAGAGTCCGTGGGTGGGACTTTCAGAAGTGAGCTTATGCAAGGCACACTGGAAGGTTTAGAAATGAGCATACAAATGGAAAACATCAGGGTCATACACTGCACTCAGCAACACAGGTTAAGCAAAAATCAACACACTAAATAAAACAGGAGGAGTAACCAGGATAGCACAATTGTCACTGGGGCATGCTGTGGAGGAGGTAATCTTGAGCAAAGGGAATAAACAGTGTTAGAAATGGGTCAAATAATAAACATGACAGTATTGGCCATAGTGGGAAAGCCTACTTGAATTCATCACAAACCCAAACAATCAGTTGTCTTCCTACTAACCATACCGCAGAATCCTGAGCTAAATTGTGCTCATTTTTCATTTCTGAAATTCTTAGGAGTGCTAAGGTTTAAAACACAACAAAACAATCTCAAATCTCATTGTTCCAAACACTCTATTTAGCACAATATTTACTTCTGTCACTAAATTATCATTGTACAAAAGACTATGAAGATGAAGTAGAAAATTAATCACCACAAGGTCATATTACTTAGTTAAGAGCCAAAAAGACATTAAAACAAATGTAAGTTCACATCCTTCAGGCTTGTGCTTGGTGTTGCAACAAAAGAGTACCGGATCTGAGATTGTGTTCTACAGAGAGCAGGAAAAAAACCATGGAAGAGCTCAAGGCTGAAGATAACCAGCAAAAAATATGAAATACAGGAGAAAGAGTGAGACAATGAACACATTTTATACAAAGGCAGCATCCACTTTTTGGGGTTTGCATCATGCTGGGAAGCCTTTGGGGAAGAGCCAGCATTTTACCCTGGGATTCTTATATTCCTATACTGTTGGCATTTTCATTTTAATTATCATTGGGTACTTCTTTTTTATTGAAAATTATATTTAATGTGCCCAGAATTGAAATTGTCTTTAAATAGAATATTGTTTACCTGCTATGAGTTTGGTATAGGTTTGGAAGTGCATCAAGTTACTCTATGAATATGATCAATGTTAGAGAAACTTCTGGATCATGGAGCTATTTCTACTACTTATGTCTTCTCCCCACCCCAACGATCTGCATCCTACCAACCCCTTTCTCCTCTTCTGGATCATTCAAATTCATGCCCTGCCTCCTATCTAAATCCGTGGATTCTTCTTAGAGGGGAACATCTTTAAGAGAAGAATGGGGCTGGAGAGATGACTCAGTGATTAAGAACACTGACTGCTCTTGCAGAGGACCCGGGTTCGATTCCCAGTACCCATAAGGTGGCCAGGAACTGCCCTTAGCTCCAGCTCCAGGGGAATCCGGGGCCCTCTTCTGACCTCTGCGGCATTGCACGACATGGGTACAGTCACATACATGCAGGCTATACACAAATACACATAGAATAAAAATAATAAAATTTAAAAAAATAACTAACCAAAAAATATGCTTTTCCATTTTGAAAAAATGCTAGTTCCTAATCACAAGATAATTTTTCTAAGTCTTAAGTTTAGAAAACCAAATATCCAGTAAGAGGTAGCCAGGATCCTTGGGGCTTGCTGGCCAGCTAGTCTAAAGAATGAAGAAGGTTCTTGTTCTTATACTTTTTTGAAGAAATAGTCATCTTACTAAAGCTGGAAAATGTTTGCAACAAATTTGGAATAATTTTGTAAGCAATGTATCACACACAGCCCATATATATAGTCTCCTTGCTTAAATTTATTCTATGTCCAGTTGAGCAGAAGGCAGTATCAAAACACATTTATCAGGGTGCTTTGTATAAAGATGAAAAAGCATCTGATGGTCAAGTGCTTGCTTGTTACAGAATAGAAAATCTAAAGAAAAAGGGCAGAAGAGAACTATGACTATCTGAAACTACTTCTCAAGGCAGAAATGGACCCATGAATGAGCAGCCATGTGCCTTGTTACTCTACAGTTAACTCCATGTGTCAAAATTAGTTCCCCTTCAATTTCATAGTTATAACAGAATCCTTGGTAAATGGGGGTCACTTGAACTCATTATTTTTCTTTAATAATAATTTACATCTTTGAATATTAATTCTTTGTGAATAACTATAGTTTTTTTTAATAGAAATAGTTAATTCTTTGAGACTTTCACACACACATGCAATACATTTTGATCTTATTCACCTTTCTATTCTCACCCTATATCTTCAGATATCCACCTTAACCTCTCTCCAACCCCTTTCCAACTCTATGCACTCTTTTTTTAAAAAAAATTATGATGTACTATATCAATCTACATTTCCATTATATGCATGCATATGAGGCCATCCACTGAGAAATAGTCAACATAATAAGGGTTACATCCCTAAACAAAATAGATTCTCCCTCCCCTAGCAGCCATCAAGTGCCAGTAGATCCTCAGGCTTTGGGACTTATGATCTCCTCCCCCTTTCTCCATGTTGACATGTTGACTTGTTTAGTCTTATTCAGGCATAAGCAGTTGCTTTGAGTTTACGAGTCCAACAGTCCTTTTATGTTCAAAAGAGGTTGTTTCACCCTGATATTTCCTGAACTCTGGATCTTACAATCATGCCACCCCCTCTTCCACAGTGGCCTCTGAGCCTTGGTGAGGGATTGTGATAGAAATGTCCATTTAGACATGAGCCGTCTGCAGAAACTTATCCTCTGCACTAGTTGTGAGTTGCTGCGTTATCTGCCATTCACTGCACAGATAAGCTTTTCTGATGAGTTCTAAGACCCGTACTAATCTGTGGGTATAGAGGCATAAATTTAGAAGGAAATTTCATACTATGTCCACTTTAGCAAAATAATAGTAGTAAGTTCACCCCTGAGAATTATGAACACACAGCCATGGGTTTTTAGCTAGATTTACTGCTTTTCCTACTGTGGAATCAGCCTTAAATCCAATCAGAAAGCAGGTGGTTACTTACATAATATGCATGCCACCATTACTCCAATGGGCACATTTTGCCACACCAGACATTATGGTAACTCACCGTTTTCACAGGGGTGTAAGCCTGGTGATGACTTTTCTTCCCCAACAGCCTGCATAGTACTTTATTTACTATGAACTCTTGCCACAAGGGAGAAAGCTTCTAGCTCAATACCAGCATAATTTATACAAGTCTTGTAACCAAAGTGTTTGGTGTCTTCAGAAACAGATTCTAATATAATTTTATATAAACTTCATTTTAAATATATAAAGTGTCAAAATTGAAGTAGGTGTACTGTATAAAGTCCTGTAATGAAACAAGAAAGCCGAAACATTAACGGTGTTGTTTGTGTGCTTCCCTCTGAAGATGTCTATAGTTCAGGCCTACCATTTACTTTAAAATATGAAAAAAAGTTTTTGCAGAATTTTATTTTTCTTGAACCCTGGATTATTTGTAGTAGAAGAAATGGACTCTTTTTAAATAATATTAAATAATCCATGATGATGTTCTGATTATATATTATGAGCAAACACACAAACATAAAACTATTTACGGCTTGCACACACACTTCGTAGTACGTCCCATGATGCCTTGAGCCATATTATGAGGTTTATAGAAAAGAATATTGCTGGAGTTCAAAGCCCATTTACTCCATTTACTACACATTATTACAAAGTGTTCATTTAATTAGGTTCCAGTGGAAGGACCCAAACTGAAAGGAATTGGGAAAACAAACTTGACTGGATAGGAAATATTTCTATGAAATCAGTGGGAGTAGTAATATGGTGCAGATAAGAGAGGAGGTATCTACCTACTGCTGACCCTAGCTAGAGATATGACCGACATAGACCCTACCTAGAGGACATAATTTGGACACAGGACTTAGAGCAATGGAGCAGCCACAGACCTGGAAGCCTTTGCCCTGAAGGCTAGGTCTCATGGTTCTAGAGGATGCTATGAAAGCTGTTAAGGGAGAAAATCAATGAATGAACCCAGTCCTAAAGCTGAGTAACCAGAAAGACTGGCATAGCAAAATACCTCTATTGGTGCATTATTGCACTGTTATCTGGAGGGTAATCAACAGCTACCTAATTGGATTTAAAGCCCTCCCAATGGGAGTGAACTCATGTGTAGCACTGTAATTATAGTCAAATATACATGGCTGGAGAGGTCACAGAGCCTAGAGAAAACCCTGTCTCTGTCATATCTCTAGACAAATAAATTGTTTACCATATCGTAAATATGGATCCTTATATTTACAGACAAGTATTCAGTACACCATTAATTCAAGAAGATTCTTTGTGCAATAGATAGAGACTACTGCAGAGTCCCACAACTGCTCAGACACAGAGAACATAAGTCTGAAAAGATGCTCAGCCCAGGGCTCAAGAAATATAAAATTCTTCAAAAACTTTTTCCCCATTTTTTAAAGTAAATGGCAGGCCTGAACTATAGACATCTTCAGAAGGAAGCACACAAACAACACCGTTAATGTTTCGGCTTTCTTGTTTCATTACAGGACTTTATACAGTACACCTACTTCAATTTTGACACTTTATATATTTAAAATGAAGTTTATACACAATTATATTAGAATCTATTTCTGAAGACACCAAACACTTTGGTTACAAGACATGTAGAACTTACGCTGATATTGATCTAGAAGCTTCCTCTCTTGTGGCAAGAGTTCATAGTAAATAAAGTACTATGCAGGCTGTTGGGGAAGGAAAGTCATCACCAGGCTTACACCCCTGTGAAAACGGTGAGTTACCATAATGCCTGCAGTGGAACCTCTATACCTAAGGGTCATGGAACATAGTGAAACAGGGGGTGAAGAGAATAGTAATACATCCCTCAACTCTCGCCAAAGAAGCTTCCTTATACAATAGAGTGTGGTACACATAGAAGACCACAACAGATTAAATTTTAGAGAATAAGAGACTTCAAAGTGTGTGTACATGGATAGAACTCCTATATTTAACCTCATCCACCCACCCATGGCTTCAAGTTGTGAGAGAAATGGGCAGTGAGCTGGCCGTAGCATGAAAGCTGTCAGAAGCTGATTACAGTTGAGTGAAGGAGAGTAAAGCCTTCTTAAGATCTCCAGATATGCTGAACAGACTCCAGTGAAAGAACTTGCATTGAAGAACATCTGGGTAAAATGTTTAACCAGATGGGACTTATCTTGTATGGCAGAATATCTGAGGCCAGATTTGGGGGGGTGGTAATAGGGGTATGGATCGGGGAGGGGATCTTATTTGATTAAGAACTGTTGTATGAAATGTACAAAAGCTCAATAAAAATATTAAGAAAAGAACAAAAAGAGGGGGCCATATAAATATGATAAAAATATATTTTATGAAATGAAAAAATTCAATATTGTGCCTATGTTAATATGGAAGGATTTTTTTTTATTTTTTATGATTGAATTACTTGAAACAAAAACAGTAATTGTGTACTTGTAAAGTTACCGTCCCATTAAGATAAAATAATGCACTAGTGGTTCTCCAAATTTACTGAAATATTAATATTTTGCATGTCTGAAAGCTTCCCAGGTGCACACCATGTGTCAGCCCATGCATCCTTGCACAGTTCATATGTGTTACCAAGAAGGGCCTTAATGAGTTCAGTTTGCTATTTTGTTTTCTAAGTGAGACATTCTCCCTGTGTGCTAGCTGTTTACCTTAAGTAATATGTTCGTAGAACCATTGAGCTATTTTAAGTTTCTGCTTTAGAAATATGAGTTAATCTTAGAAAAGATGAATCTGGCCTCCAGATTATAATTACTTATTAAAATTTTGCAGGATGCATTGTTTCCCTTTAGACCATTTAAGAGGCTAGGTAGTTCTTCATATTTTTGAGAATAATAATAAGCATATGCCTTTTCAGTAGTATTAAATATCATTCATCTATATGGTCAGATTGGTGTATCTTTGGTACTTGATTAATGATTTACTTATGAATGTCATTTTGTCAAAACCACACTGAACAGCAGATTCATTGACTTTTCTGTATTTGGATTTCCTGACCTAACTAACGTTGTTTGTTTGCTACAATCTATTACTATTCCTGGTACTCTAAATGCTTGACCAGGGATCAAAAGTTTTTCAATAGGAGCTTGCATTAGTTTCCTATTGCTGCTGTAACTCACAAATGCACTTTATTGTATTCTCAGCACACAGATGTCTGAAATCAGTTTCACTACACTGAATTCAAGTTGTGAATGGATTCGCTGTTTTTCTGGAGGCCCAAGGGGGAAAGTCTACTAATCACCTTCTGATGTCTGCATTTCATAGCTAATGAACCCTTTCTCCATGTTCAAAGCTCATGGTGTATCTTTTGCTTACTGGCTTCTAATTCCATTCTCACATCATTCTCTGACTCTTATCATCATTAAAACACCCTTTATTATTTTCTAAATTATGCATAATACCCATTTATTTTTTGGATTGTGCATAGAAAGCAACAGATTCATTGGTTCTGGGAGATGAAGCCAGAAAAATCCATCAAGGGCCTTACTTTGCTTCCTGCATATCCGAAAGTGAGCATCCAAATAAAATGGTTTCTGTGTAAGTCATGGAGCATGGCAATAAGCAATCAAAAAATAATGCATACCATAAGGAAACAGTCTTCCAGGCTTCCAGGAAC
The DNA here is from genome assembly GCF_000622305.1 of Nannospalax galili. Taxonomy (NCBI): domain Eukaryota; kingdom Metazoa; phylum Chordata; class Mammalia; order Rodentia; family Spalacidae; genus Nannospalax; species Nannospalax galili. The sequence continues at coordinate 3,668,973 of NW_008351640.1, read as the reverse complement.
TTGCTCATATGAACTTAGAACAGTTCTCACAGCACGCACAAGTCCCACGCAAACCCAATCAGACTAAAATCAGCATAGAGCTATGGAAATGAGCAGGAGGCCCCAACCATAGCCCAGGAATTATTGGCAGCTGATCACTGCTGGGTGAGCGAGAGTTGATATTCTTTAAGGGAGTAACAATACCTAGATAGGCTGAATAGGTTCCAGTGGATGAACTTATACTAAGGGACATCTGGGCACATGAACTTGACTCAATAAGTCTTAATATATATGGTAGAATACATGAAATCTTGTGGGTAGGCTATAGGGGGGTGAAGATAGGGGAGAGGGTGAAAATACAATTAAAATGTGTTGTATGAAGTACACAAAGAATCAATAAAATATACATTCAATAATAATAATAATAATAATAATAATAATAATAATAGTAATGT
>NW_008351640.1:3638716-3668331 GCF_000622305.1 Nannospalax galili | reverse complement strand
AATAATAATAGTAATGTATGTGACTTGGTACAATAAAACCCAGTAGCTATTACTATCAGGCCCATGGTTTGTAATCTGACAACTTTTTCCCCATACTAAATATACAACATCTTGTATGACTGGTCTAAAACAGTTCTGTGAATGACTGACTGATTGAATGAATGACTGAAACCAATCATGATCTCAGAAAAATCCTTGGAGAATTTTGGATTTTAAATTCTACGAAGAATATTCTAGAAAAATAGAACTTTCTTCACAATTCCTAAATCTTGACATTACGCCTCAGTAGAGGATTAACCATCATCTTGAAAGCCTTTCATCTTGTCACATACCTTATATAGATGCATTCATGCATATAACACCCTAAAAAAATCACTGCTGACTTCTTTTTCATCCACCATAAAACCTAAGGATTATTTTGAGCATCTTAATGTCTATTGCTGAGACAATTTATGCATTTTTCAATAGTCGTGAAAGATAAGAGTAGGAAGAAATTATGGAATTGTAATTGACAAGTTTGCTATTCTTTTACCTCAAGAACTTTAAAACTCATAATAGTTTGGAACACAGAGCATCAACAGCATGTAAGAAGTGTTTGCAGCCTGCTTTGCCTCCTCAAAAGAAAATAGAGCCTGAATGTTTCACTCGAAGTAGACCGAGTGTCACCTGTGCTAATCATCTTTTGAGCCTTTCCATGTGAATAGATTCATGATCTGACATTTGCTATTCTAGGCACAAAAGCTCTTGTCTCAGCAATTCAATTTTCAGTGTCTCATGAATTTAATACCTTCTCTATTATCAGAAGATTAGCAATAACTTTTACAGCTGAATCTTTTCCAAATTTCTTGTTCATCTTAAACTTTCTACCCTTCCATCTGGTTACAGAGGGTAGCCTTGTGAAAGGGAAGGTTTATTCGATAAATTTCATCAAGTAAAATGTATGTTAAAGTTCCAGTATGACTAGACACAAGATCTCAAATGTATCAGACACACACAGATTCAGCTGGATTGACAGAGAAAAATTGAAATCAATAAGTCAAACCATGGGTAGGAGCCCGGCTCTTTGATCAGCTGTCTATATGCTGTTCCCTTGACTCATGGATTCTACCAGCATCTGCTAAGGGCTAAGAGCAAACTTCTCATCTCTTTAAAAATCTGAGCTAATTTTGGGTTAATAGTAACTGCCAAGGTTAGAATTTAGCTTGAGAGGCATTCCATTTTTCAGCAGCGTGCAGGCAACTAAGACCCTATAGTTTGCTCAGTTTTGTCCTGTTAGAATGTGCCCCATCAAGCAGATTTACAAAGAGAATTATGAAGCTTAAGTTCCAAGAAAAGCTGAGGTAGTGTCAATATTTTTATGCACTTGGAGGTCACTTTGAGTTACCAATTTCATAGAATAATCCCTTGAACTTCCTGCAAAATTGTTACTGAAGGATTAAAGAATTCCATAGAAACCTAATTCTATACCTTGCTTAGTTCATTGTCCACATAACTCAAGAATATAAAAAAATAAAACTACAAAAGTAAGATTAAGGAAAAGTTATAGAATAAGAATAAATACACTAAAATTGAACTCTGTAATATTTTCTTTTTTAAAAAAAATATTATTTTTATTTTATGTGTATGTGTGCATTGCCTGCATGTAGGTAAGTGCACCCGTGTAAAGCAATGCCAGTGGAGGTCAGAAGAGGCTGTTGGTCCCCTGGGTCTGGAGTTACAGGCAGTTGTTACCTGCCATGTGGGAGCTGGGATTCGAACCCAGGTCTTCTGTGAGAACAGCCAGTGTTCTTAATTGCTGAGCCGTCTCTCCAGTCCCTGTAATATTTTCTTAAAGAGACCACAGTCATTGTTATCAGTTTTGTTTTTTATTTTCGTTCCTCATCAAAATGGAAATCATTCAGCGTATGTTTGGTAATAAAACTTAAAAAGAGGCGCTGAAGAGATGGTTCAGAGGTTGAGAGCACTGGTTGCTTTTGTAGAGGACTCAGTTCCATTAAGATTCAACATGACAGCTAACAAATGTTCACAGCTCCAGTTCCAGGGGGTCAGATGTTCTCTTCTGGCCTCTGCAGGCATGGCCCTCATGGGTGTACTTAAATATATGCAGGCAAAACATCCATAACATATAAGCATTAATTAATTGATTAATTCAAAACTTAAAAGTGGTAATTCACCCACTGGCATTCAGAAAACTGAAGCAGGAGGATTGCCAGGAATTCAGGTCTGGGCAGAAACTTTTTTGAGATTCACTCTCAATCAAACAAACAAACAAATAAAAATAACATTAAAATGTAATTTGTAGATACATTTTTCCCAAATGCTATAAACCAGAGCTCACAAAAAGTACTGTGGAAAGTACGGTTTCCCTCTTGGCTTCTCTCCTTCCTTTTTGTCCTGCTGTCTTCTTTCTTCGGTTCCCTCCTTCCTTCCTCCTCTCTTGTCTTTCTTCTTCTTACATTTTTCTTAGTCCCTTTCCTTCTTGATTCCTTATTTGTTTACCTGTCATTCATTCAAATTTCTTCATTGTCTGTCTGCTGGCAGTCAGTTGTATGAATTAATTCAAAGTGGCAAAGCTGTAGAACGACAATAATTTAAGTATGTTTCTTATTTTCTTATATTCTTTACTGTATATTTTTGAGATGCAGAACTTTGTCTCAGGTTACCTTTATTTTTCCAAAATGATTGAAGAATTTATTGATACTTGAAGGTTGCGAGGTTTTTTTTTTTGGTAAGCTTTTCTGAAATTTTGTGTATTTCGTACAAAATACCTTAATCATCCTTATACCCCTTTCCCCACTGGAACCCTCCCATAGCCTCCCCAACTGGATTTCATGCATTCTGTCAATTGTCATAAGACCCATTGAATCAAGTTAGTGTCCCCATCCATCCCTCATGCACATTCATCCACTGAGGTCTAGTCATCCTATCTAGACTTCCTCTCCTTAAGAAGATCAGCTCCTTAATAATATCTTATTACAAATAAAAGTCAAGCCAGGCACGGTGGCACATGCCTAGCACTTGGGAAGCAGGGGCAGGAAGATCTCTGTGAGTTCAAGGCCAGCCTAGTGTACATAGTGAGTTCTAGGTCAGCCGGGGCTACAGGGAGCCCTGTTTCAAAAAGACTGAAAAAAAAAAATCAATCAATAAAAAAAAAAAGTCAAAAGGTAAAATGACCTATGAATATTGGTACTGTACTATGTCTATCCTAAACTGTGTGCTTATTTGTTCTTGTATAACTGATTGCGATCTCTTTAACTGAGCAATCACTGAGCAGATATGCTTAAACCTTTGATCAAATGTGACACACGTTCTCTAGAGTACGGCTTTTACTTGTATAATTTTATGTGAAAAGACTGGCTTAAGAATGAATTTCAAAATAAATAAAAGAGCAGGGCAATAATATGGCAAACAAAATTTAAATGTGTATCTATAGGCACAAAATAATAGAAGTAATTTCATTATAAATCCTGACGCATGTGCTCAAACACAGATAAAATTAAGATAAATTTAATACACTGATGTTTTCCATTGTGTTAGAAATTGGGACATTATATATACGTAATCATGTCCATTGAATTTGAAGTGCGTTTTTATCATGAGTAGTGGAAAACTACAAGGAAAGAATGTTTTCTAGACAGCAGGGAAGTTACACATATGAATTCATAGCAATTGTGACAGCATGCACAAGACCTATACAGGCCTAAGCAAGAAGAAAAACTCCCAGCGTAGAGGGGTCAATGTGGACAAGAAGCCGCAACCCTGGCTGAGTAACTATTGACAACTGATAACTTCTGGGAAGCAGTGTCAGTTTCTTTAGGTAGGATGACAAGGTTCCAGGGCATGAATCCATGCCCAAGAGCATTTGGAGACACAAATAGGATTTGATAGGCTTTTCCAAAGATAAATAGAGGACATAAAATCAGAAGAAAGTAGTAAGGTTGGGGTGGAGATGGGAAAGGAAGTATGAATATGATCAAAATATATTGTAAAAAAATTCTCAAATCACTAAAAATACTTTAGTTCCCCCTCATAGTCACTTTTAAAAAATATCTAGAATAGTCCGTGATCTGGTTTGACTACAGTTTAAGGAAAGTTTCTACAGCTAGGAGAGGCATAGAACTTATAGACATAAATCATGGAATTTGCTAGGAAAGCTCATATGACATTTTGGAACCTGGTTATACCTAGAAACTGTGTGTTTCCAAGAGGAATAGTTTTTTTTTGTTGTTGTTGTTGTCTGTTTTCAAACCATTACGCTGTGTTCTGTGTGTTTATGAAGTCTATAATTAACTACTACAAATCACCTTGTATACTATTCAGACAGTATATTTCTGACAGACAAAAAACTTAATTAAAAGGGATTATTTTTGGCTCACTTTGAGGTTGTAGTGTACAGCTAGCTGTCTGTTGTTTCTGGGTCATGGTGAAGGGGACCTTCAGCAGAAAGCATGTGGTGAAGCAGTCTTTCCTCATGGTGGACAGAGGATAGCGGCAGTGACAGAAAAAGGACAACACAAGATATAGCTCCAAGAACTTGTCCCCAGGGACCTGCTTCTTCCAAATTAATCTCTTCCCAATAATGTCATAACATTAAGAATCTAGAAATGAAATCAATGCATTGATGAAGGCAGAGCCCATATGGCCCAGTCACTTGTTAATAATTGGGTCTGTGGACTGAAGAGCACATCTTCAGCACACGAACATTTTAGGGAACAGGGTATATGTAAATTAAATAATCAGTCTAGGCAAGCATTAATTCTGAGTATACATATAATTGCCTCAAGAAATTTTCAAACCACCAATTGCTTCTATATAGAATTATTTAGAATTCTTCCACTTTATTCTAACTCGTGGCAGACTGAGGTCTCTTGCACCTGTGTTCCTCAGAACAACACTTTGAACCAGTTTCAGGTTTGCTCAAGCCGCAAACAGAGCCACAGAGTAAGGAAATATTTATGGCTCAGGAACGAGGGTGCCTAATCCTCTTGAGCCATCTTATGAACTTGCCCAACAGTCACAGGCTAAGTCGTTACAGATGCTGCACTTTTTGGGAAATCTGCTACTTCTCTATTCTTTAGTTGCTTCACATGCTGTAATGTTGTGCTTCGTAATGATACCTGAATTCTGTACTCCTGTATAAAGCATGAATTCAACATATATGATGTTAAGAATTAGACTAAATGCTCTCAGAGAACAGAGGTTATATCCTATTTAGTCCTGTAACCTCTGTTGCTATGCACACATTCAAATTATTTGTTGAATCATAGAATATGGCCATTTAATCTTTCTAATAAGCAAAGCAATAAGGAGCCTTAAGCAAATACTTTACTTATTTAATCAATGTCATTCAAATATGATGTCATTTGTTATTAGGTCCTATCTTTATGTGATACACAGATTTACAGTGAATATTAAAAATATGAGGACATTATTAATTGAACTCCATAGGTTTTATATATATATATATAATTATTATATAAGGTGTTGTATGTATATTATAGAAGAAAAGGTTATGTATTTGAAAGCAAGTGGTGGAAGAGACATGGAAGAACTTGGAAAGGGAGAGGGAGGGTTGAAAATGATGCAAATAGAGGGTATTTATGTATGAAATTCTCAAATAAATGAAAAAATACATAAGGACACAATTTAAGGTGGAAGAGTCTCTAAAATATCAATGGGCCAATTTTACACTATTTCTATTTTTTTTAGAATAAGTTATGCATCAAACACTATTCTATTCATTGACATAAATACATTCACTTCTTTACAAACTTAGGATTGAGCACTTGATGGGACTGAGGACATGAAAAAGGTAGTTACATTGTCAAGGCTACCATCATAGTCTATTTGGGCTACTCTAATAAAATACTACAAAGTAGATTTCTTATAAACAATGCAAATTTATTTCACTTCTAGACACTGAGAGATCGAGGTCAACATGCTAGGCAGCTTCTGCATCTGAAGAGATCCAAGTTCCTCATTCATCTGCAATGCTCCAACCTCTCTCCACATTCTCACTGTGTTTTTACATGATAGAAATCACTGTGAGTTTTTCTTTATAGAGGCACAAATCCCAACTAGGAGGACTCCACTCTCTTGACTTAATTGTTCCCAAATCCCCCACATCCTAATACTATCACTTTGTGATTAGGATTTTAAACTAAGAATGAGGAAGATAGTGGCATTTAGACCTCAAAAGACACAAATGTAGTAATTGAGAGAAGTGGGATTTAGAGGAAGACTTACTCTAGTGTCCACATCCTTAGAAATAATTCCTTTGTACTACAAGCTATCACAACAGAAGCTGGATGTAATCTACACTGAAATGTGCCCCATGACTTAAAAGGATGGAATCCAGCCTACACGGATTCAGACTCTCAGCACACTCACTCTTTAAAGAGACCTTCTGATAGCTAAATGAAACAAACTTTGCAGTCCATACCTGTAATCCAAGCACTCTAGAAATAGAGTCAAGAAGTCAGTCTCAGCTACTTAGTAAATTAAAGGCCAGGCTGGATGCCTTCAGATATTGTCTACAAACAAAGAAAAAAAAGGAATGAAAAAAGACCCCCAGTAAATACAAACCATGAACATGATCCCAGACTTAATCACTTATCAGTATGATTTTTAGACCTATCTCTCCTGTCTCAGTATCCCCAGAAACCAGTTCAATGAATATGGAAGGACTCCTGTATAGCATACCATACCTATTCCTCATTTATTAGCTGGGAAACTAGAATTCAAATGAGTCTGGAAATAGAAAAGAGACTACAGCTGTCTAACCACTGTGAACCAGAAAAAAATATAGACTAAGCAAATAAAAAGGCACAGGACAGAAGTATGAAGGTACACCTGTAAAACATCCGGCCTATAGACTTTCGGCACCTGATTGGATAAACTTGACAGAGTTGGACCCCAGGATGGGTATCCATGGAAAAGTCTAGGATCCAAAAACAAATTTCTTGTATGAGTAGACTACTGTCTCCTCCAATCATGTGTAAATTGCACCTTCTTTTTACAGTCTTTTTCCAGCATCTGCATCTGCTCTCTAGAAAACTTTTGGAGATACTAATTTTGCCTCCATATATAGTTCTATTAATAAAGACAAAATATAGTCAGTGTATATGCCAGGGTTGATGTCTCAAGATTTTTCCAAAATGTTCAGTGTTAAAATAATACAGATGCATGTGGAGGGTCTTCCTGATTCTATAACAGTCATTTTCTACTAGAATTGAGTCAGTTTTGCATTTACCCAGAATTTTTAGAACTTTTACTCAGGATTGTTTTATGAGTATTCTTTTTCTACTCCAGGAATAAAAATTAAAATAAAGTGAGTTGTCTGGTAGGTATCTAAACATGTCTTTACATTAAACTCTTCTTATCCTAGTCATAGAACACAACTTGATATTTTCTCTAATTATTATTATATAGCTTACAGATATGAAGATTTCCTAACAGAATTTCCAAATATGCTTAGGTTTAGTTGACACTTTCTTGACCCCTCCCCTCTCTTATCACCCTGCTCCCAATCCCTGGGTAAAGAGAAAACAATTTTCTATGTATGTGAAGTGATTATTATTATTTTCTGTCTTTTTGAGACAGGGTCTCCCTTTAACCCCAGCTGTCTGGAACTCACTATATGGACCAGGCTGGCCTTGAACTAACAGAGATCCACCTGCCTCTGCCTCCTGAGTGCTGGGATTAAAGGTGTGCACCACTACACCCGGCGAAGTGATTATTTTTTTAAATATACCTTTGAGGTAAATGCTGAAATGCTGTGGGAATAAAGCGAGCTTATACTGCTGGAAGAAACAGAGTAACAGCCTCAAATGGCTTGTTATAAGAGCATAGAAGTAAACTATGGAAGATATAATTTAGGAATTTTATTGCTTTTCAGGTAGATGTATAAGGACTTCTGTTGGTGCACCTATGACACAATATTATATTTTCCTCCTTTCAAGCTTATTGCAATTTCCTCATTCTTAATAAAATCTCCATGAGACAGGCATAGAAAGGCAACATTACCTGTTATACATGAGGACTTTAGATCAATTTGATGGTCATCTCCTCTATGGCCTCTCAGTAAATAGACAGCAGAATTTAAATTAAATAATGCCTTGAACTTCTGATTATTATACAAAGACTTCGAGGAATTAATATTTTTCATTGCAGTGAGTGTTCAACAGCAAATTGCAATGCTCACTCCCTAATGCAGAGACCCTCATGCAGAATGATGGCTGATAATTTATATGAATTTTTTCTAGCAGACTCTGGGCAGAATGTTAGTCAGCAAATAAGTACAGGAACCTATTTTAGTCTCCAGGAATAAAATGAAGAATTTAGAGAGCTATTGAGTTTGCTGAATTTTCACAGTGCATTAGCTCACATTCATTTGTTCTTGGCATCCCAGACTCAGGTAGGATCCTCAGACAGCTAATGTTCATTGGCTTTCTGTTCAAGGGCCCCCAGCCTGGCCTTCTCATTCTGCTATCTGGCCCTTTGTGAAAAAAGTGCATTGAAATATAATAGAAATAAAAAAGGTCCGTTGTCTTCATCAGGACTGGGTCAATATAACTTCAAATTATAATTTGGAAAAGTTTGAATCCTTCAGGCCGTGTGTGTAAGGTCTGTTTTAGTGCTCTCATGAAAGTTGATTTACTGAACCAAATGCTTTGGCTCCCATATATAGGAGTTACGGATTTTCAGTAGTGCAGCGAAGGTGTTAATCAAGGTTTTGTAAGGGGAATCACAATAAAAGGAAGAGCCTCCTGCGACCCTGAACTCTTTCCTCTGTCTCTGAATGCATATGAAGAATTGACAGAGCAAAGGAAAATATTTATTGAATTACAGAAGTCAGTATGATTTTTTAAATTCTTCATGAAATCCGGTTGGAAAAGTGATTGAAGTAACTTTTAGAAAGGGTCTCTCATTGACCTGGAACTCACCAATTAGCCGTAATCTACTTGAGCTGTAGGTTCCAGGGATCTATATGTCTCCACTTCTCAGTGTGAACCACCATGCCTGAATTTTCATACACAAGTTGTCAGGATTATGCTCAGGTCCTATGCTTGTAAGGCAAGCTTTTTTTCCTGGACTTTTACTGTAATAATGGTGCAAGAGATCAAACTTAAGAGAAGAGACTCACTTCCCACTTCATATCTAAATCAAGGGTTTTGTTGAATTGAGAAAGCAATCACTTACAACATTTTAGAGAAAGAAAACTCTGAAGAAAAAAAATCTTATATTTCACCCTAAGAAAGCAGTATTTAATTTTATTTTAATAGTTTATCTTTAATGTACATTTCATAATTGCATCTATTTATGCAATGGTGTTGATTACATTTACTCTATGGTGATCTAATCTGGGTTTTGACACTTCTATCTCCTTAAATATTTATCATTCTTTAACTTGGAGTAGACAGAATCCTCTTTGTTTCTCTTTGAATGTTTTAGTCACCACACTGTGCTATAGAATGCTAAAAGCCTCTCCCCTGTATAATTTCTTTTTGGTCCTTAATGTTCCATATTGCCTCTCCTCTCTGCTCCTCGCCCTTTGTGTCATGATTCCTACATATCAAATATTTTCTAGTTTCCACAAATGATTAGGAATTTCACTCTTTTCTCTTTTGGTTAAATAAAAACCTTCAAGTCCATCTATTTTACTACCAATGTCAGCATTTTCTCTTTTCTTATATGAATGAATAATTCATTATATATGTACGGCATTTTGTTTGCCCATTTGCTGTCAATGGACAGCTCTATTGATTCTATGTCTTTGCTGTTATTAATAATAATAATAGTCATGGAGTGTGTTGATCTCTCTTAGATGCCTGATTATGTATTCTAGGTATACACAACCAAAACTGGAATGACTGGAACATATTGGATATCTAATTTTAGTTATTTGAAGAACCTCTGTATTGTTTTCTGTAACAGCTATATTATTTATTTTCTCACAAACAGTATATAGGTGTTTTTCTTAATTGCTCCAGAATCATTCAATTTTTTTAAAAAAATGTTTTTATAAAAGGGTCTTATATATCCCATATTATGGGCTTAAATTTACTATGAAAGCAGGATGCCTTTGAGTTTCTGAATCTCTTGAATCCACCTCCCAAGTGGGAGGATAACAGGCACATACAACCACATGGAATGTATGCCATTTGGGGGCTCAAATCCAGAGCTTTGTACATACCAGGTGAGCACTCTGCCAGCTGAGCTACATCCCCAGTCCAAGCATTTAGCTTTTTAAGTATTTTGCTTATTATTTCATAAGTCTTGACATTCACTGACATACACATTTCTCTGTGTATGTGTTTTTTTTTTCTAAAAATTTAGTGTCAGGGTCAATTTCTATTCTCATTAATCTTTAAAGTCATGACTTCAAAGTAGGGTTTAGCAATGAGTAACATAAAATATACTTGATCATCAAAATTTCCAGTATAATTTCATTATCAATTGGTTCACATGTTCTTCATTGCCCTTATTCAGGAGAGAGAGAGAGAGAGAGAGAGAGAGAGAGAGAGAGAGAATATGAATATAGCTCGAAACCATGAAAGGTGATGAACAGTGTCATTCTAGTCATTCTAAATGGTGAGCGGTCCTGTGGTGTAGTCCCAGGTTTTTCCACATTTGATATCCAGGGGCAAGCCAAGGAAGCAGACACAGACACACCTGGATTTCTGTGATTCTGATTGTTTAAGAAGCTTTGGCCCCTGTGGACACAAATATTCTCCAGTAATGTTTAAAGTGAATCTAAATTACAAATTTTAGAAGCAATGCCCTGTCAGGAAGCCTCAGTCTGTATGGACCCAAATCAACCTCAGTAACACTTCAAGAAAATCCTAAAATGCAAATGACAGAAATTTGAATCCAAGCCAGACATGGTGGCTAATCCCAGCACTCATGAGGCAGATACTGGTGCATATCTGTGAAATTGAAACAGCCTAGTCTACATAGTGAGTTCCTGGCTAGGTGGGGCTAGTGGAGACCCTGTCTCAAAAGAAAAATAAGGAATCCAATAGGAGAATCCCAGAATTATTCACCTGATAGCTTACTAAAATCACTGCTTTGTGATGCTGTCTACTCTGCAACAAGACATTGCATTTAACATGATTGAATTACTTGAGCTATTTATTTTATTAGGTTTAGGCAACATTTATCATACTTTTTATGTTCTTAACACATTCATAAATTGGTCGTTGGAAGCTACTGTCATAGTTATATACAAGATTATAATACAAAAAATGTCCAGGCTTTCCTCAACTGAGACAAATCACAGCATCAGAAGTTAAGGGAATAAAGCTATGCCACGCTGACCTGTCACTGGAATAATGGTTGTTAATGAAACTGGGTTCATACATGATTCCAAAATACCATAGTAGCAAAACACATTTTTATTTTCCAAGTCCATTACCTATATTCATTTCCTAAAATTTTCTAACCAAATTAATTACAATGAGTAGTATCTGGATCATATTTTGTATGTTAAAATTATTTTACCACTTTACTTCACGATTTATAAAGTAATCTCTCAGATATTTCTTATATTGTCAGAAATAAATTTTATCTAGATTTGCATATTGGTGGGGCTTCTGTGCAGAGCAGAAATTTTCTTTAACAATATTGAGATAAAAATAAGAATAAGTAAAAACCCTTTGCATGAAGTCCTGTGCCTATTGTCTTGATCTTGTGTGGTCAGGAACAGAAATGTTTGATTATTCTCTCACTTATGCTATTAATCCTCAGCATTACAAATGCTAAACATGTTCATGTGGATCTCTTATATCTGCTTAGCATGGATTTATAAGGACCTTGCTTTTCCTGGGGTTAAGGAGTATATAAGACTATATTAACATTTGATTGTGTTTTTATTTGATATGTGTTTGCTATGATGACTACCACAGAGGCAACCTCACAGTTCTGGGGGCTGGAAAGTCGAAAAGCACGGTGCTAGCAGCTGGCGAGGCTCTTCACTTGCATTATTTCTTTTAAGAAGGCATCATAAGCAGGGGACAAAGCAAATGCTGACTCTTGTGCCATCAAACACTAATTCCCTACCAAGACCCGCTTCCATCTACCCTTAAAATGGACTTTCAGGAGATACGTGTACTCTGAAGGTACAACGTGGGTTTTTTTTTTTTCTATTGCATGATTACATAAGATAACAATACGAAAATTTTACTTGTTATTGAAATTGCTGTTTTAAGGTTAGCTTTGACTGTGGTTTAGAACAGGTCGCAATGGAAGTGAACGGGCTGGGAATTCATCAAAACTTCGCTTGTGTCAGTTCTCATACGGTTCTTTGCTGCTTTCCATTCCTGCTTGTTAGGGCACATTTCCAGAACTAGCAGGAAGATAAAGTCCTTTAAAGCCAGAAGATGGATGTGTCATTCAGCAGGATAAACTCTAATGGTGGAAATAGGCCTATCAAATTACATGCAGCTTTGCATTCTTATGAGGTGAGAAAATGAATTATATGGAATATATTCTGAAGGTCAGAGAAAATAGAAATTCTATCAATTAGAAGGGTCGTCGCAGCCTTTGTTGATGAGATGGGATTTCAGTTTCAACCAGAGGGCTGAGTGGTGCATGCCTTTGTGGCTGCACATTTTCTAAAAGTCAGAAGAAGCAAAACATTGATGACAAATTATAACACTTCAACTGCAATGTTATCGGCCTCTGGGATGTGACGACCAAATAATTTGTTTCCTAGCCCCAACATCCATATAGAATTTCCATAATAGTTTATGTTTTTGACAAGATTCCTCCCAGGGAAGTTTTAAAATGAACTGTTATGAGAGGGCTATACCATCTCAAATATAAAACAAAAATCATTATGTTTCAAAGAACTATCTCAAAGCAATTTTATTACATAGAGACCTTTTATTATTATCTTTGAATGTGTCATATAATTCCTATCTTTTTAAACACCTGGGTACTATTATATGCAGAGGTACATTGATCTTTCCTTTAAGGAACTGATTTTTGCATCTAGCTGAGAAACAAACAGCTTAAGAAACAAAACTCTAAACAATGTGAAAGCTAGCGTGTGTCTGTGTTTGGTCTGTGTTAGTGACTCACTAGTATAAGACGTCCTCTTCTGCCCCTTGCAGATACCCACATATACATGAAGCACACACACAGGCACACACAAAAGCATACATAAATATTAATAAAAAATAAATATTTAAGATACAGAAATCACTTGATTTACAAATAGAAATAAGGATTGGGGAGGGAAGGTTATACAAGGAAACTTGGGTTTAGAGGTAAAGAAGGAACTCAAGAGAGGTGGGAACATAAGAGTGGTATTATCAAATGGGGAAAATGGAGACACTTTAAATGGGGAAACTATGGCAGAATGGTGAGAGACAGATAGATAGATAGATAGATAGATAGATAGATAGATAGATAGATAGATAGAGAGAGAGAGTTAAATAATGCCTAACTAGTTTTTTTTTAAAAAAAGAGGGAATTGTGTTAGTCCAACAACCTAATGACATATTACACATATATTATCTCTACATGAGTCCATGTGTAGAGCTAAAGTCTACATATCAAGAAACAGTGCCAGACAGGAGATACCTTCCTTTGAGCTGTTGGCCAGGGTGGTCCAAGAGACTCCCAAAATTACTCAGGCTACTGCCACAGCCCTTGATAGCCTCACAGAGCTTGAAGGTAAGACCCTATTGCTGAAGACAGGACATACTTCAGACACAGGATTTGGAGCAATAGAGCTGCAACTGACCTGCAACCACTTCCCATGGAGGCTAGCTCTCATGGCTTTAGAGAATTCTGTGAAGGTGCCAAAGGAAAACATCAGTCTATGGTCCAACATCAGTTTCAAGACCAAATAACCACTTCAGTGGACAGCACAGCATATGACATGGTGCAGTAGTGGCACTTTTATTTTGAGGGCAATCAACAGCCACCTAATTGGACTAAAAGCCAACTCAATGGGAGGAAACTCAGGTGTGGTACATAACCAAAAATAACCAAATACCTGTGGCTGTAGTGGTCATAGATCCTGGAGAAAACCTCAAGATTGTCACATTCCTAGACTATTGTGATTTCTTGCTATGTGTAAAATCTGTATGTTTATATATTCAGGCAAATATCCCAGTCACCACTCGTCAAAGAAGCTCATTCTTCACCAGTTAGATACTATTACCAAGTACACAACTGATCACACATGGATATTGTCTATGAATTACCCAGGCCTAAGTGACACATCTATAGTACAACCTTCACACCTAAGGCTCATGGTAAAGAAGAGGACACTAATGAATCTCTCAGTTCTCATTAGTGAAGCTCCTTCATGCACCAGAGGGTTGGGAACACAAAATATAACAAATGGCCAAAGTGTAGTAATCAAGAGTCTGTTGAATGCTGGTCCTTGGATAGGACTGGGCTCCTTTATTGGTCCAGGGACCATTGTGGAAGAGGGGGCAGAAAAATTCTGGTATAAGAGTCAGGAAGGAGATGCAGTACCATATGGAAACAGAGTCCTACAAGCTCCTGGGAACCAGCTCATATGAGTCAATGGAAATTATGTCAGCATAACAAGCCCCATGCAAACTCAGGGAGACAAAAAACCCAGCATAGAGCTGGGAAAATGAACAGCAGACCCCAATCTTAACTGAAGGCATATTGATAACTGATTGCTGCTAGGTGAAGAAGAGCTGATCGTCCTAAAACAAGGGACTCTAGATAGGCTGACTAGACCTCAGTGGATGGATTAGCACTGGGGAATGTCTGGGGACACTGACTTGACAGAGGGATGACAGAGTATATGGGCTCCAGTGAGGGGGGTTATAGGAGGTTGCTGGTGGGGATGGGGGTATAAAGATTATTAAGATTGATTGAGATATTTTGTATGAAATAAACAAAAATTCAATAAAAGCAAACTTTAAATTAAGATCATTAAAAAACTAAGAGTTCAAGGAAAAGTATGCTTGACCAAAAGGATAAAATTTGAGAAACACTATTATTTCTAAGTAATTTTTACATACAGATTAGAAACATGGCAGCAAGTTAATTTATAAACAAACTCCAGTCCACAATTTCCTGAATCCCTTAAATAAGCCCCCCCCCCCCAAATTTTCTCTGAAGAAAAGCACATGGCCTATGGGTATTGACATTGAAGAAACAACTGTTTTACCTACAGTTTACACTTCAGTGATTTCCTGTTTATATAAGTTACTTAGCCGCTCAGATAATTTTTAATTTTTCCTAACAATCGAAAGAACAATAAGCCTCATATAAGATGTCTTGGATAGTATATGCCTCCTACACAGAAATTAAATTAAACATTGCTAATGTTGATGAACAATTTGTATAAAATACTATTTCACTTATTCATAATACTTCATTTAATAATTAAAATACATCTTGAAATTATTATCATGTCCATTTTATAGATCCAAAAGTTATATCATGGATAAATAATTTTTTCAGAGTTATTTTGTCAAGAATAACAGAACCAAAATTTAATCTAAGACAGTCTTCCTAGAGAAACAAAGATCCCAAACACATTGTTCTACGTAGAGATATCCACTATACATTCTATTAGTGATATTTCTCATATTCTTATCAATTTGGAATATTATCCCATCTAAATTTTTTTCTTAATTATGACTGAATAATTTTTAAATTAGGGATACAATAAGGTGGCTCACTGGGTAAAAATACATGCTGCCAACACTGAAGACATACATTCAGCCCCAGGACCCACATGGTGGAAGGAGAAAACCAATTCCCTCAAGACGCCCTCTGACCTTCACAACCAGGACATGGCATGCATGCCTCCCCATCACACAGTAAGCAAATATTTTACTGAGAGCTGGGCCTCTCTCAGGCACTTATTCTCAGTTTGTTACCTATTGTCGAACTCTGTAATAGTCTCCATATGTTGCAAAAAGAAGCTCCTTTGATGAGTGGTGAGTGGTATACTTTTCTTTAAATAAAAGAATCCATATTTAGCATACAATAAGAAATTACATTAGTCTAGGATCTTTGATCTATCCATCCACGTTTATAGTACCACTATGAGTTACCTCCCATTGAACAGGCTTCAGGTCCAATTAGATAGTTATTCATTACCCCCAAGATAAAAGTGCCACTACTACACTGATATAGTTTGCTGTGGCTATTAGGCTTTAATGCTGTGGTTGGTCACACACAGAAAATAAATGTCTGAGAGATGCACAGTCCTAAGTGACATATCTCCAATGGAGCCTCTCTACACCTACGGCTCATGGAATATTGCAGAACACGGAACAGAGAGAATACTAATGCATCTTCCAACTCTCAGGAGCAAAGCTTTCTCATGCAACAGAGTATCATGCACCCAGCAGTTCACAAGTGGCCAAAGCATAGAGAATAAGAGACTGCAGAGAATGTGTCCTTGGGCGGGACTTCTGTATTAAATCATACTAACCCATGTCTCAGAAACCATTGAGGAAGATGGGGTGGAAAGACTGTTAGAGACAAGGCTGGTGCAAGTTCATAAGGAAACAGAGTCTTCCAGGCCTCTGGGACACGCTCATGTAAACTTACGGCAAAGTAAGCATGTCAAAGACACATGAGGACTCAATCTGACAATAACCCAGCATAGAACTGGGGAAGTGGGCAACAGGCCCCAACCTCAGCCAGAGAACTACTGAAAGCTGATTACTATAGATGAGGGAAACTTGATCTTTAAGAGACTCTAGATATGTTGACTGGACTCCAGTGAATGAAGTTGCTTAGAGGGAAATCTAGGTATACAAACTTGACCAGATAAGGCTTTATATAGGACAGAATGCATGAAATCCAGTGGGGGGGTGTTATAGGAGGTGAGGATGGGGGACAGGATGTAAAGATGATTAAGATATTTTGTATGAAATGCAAATTTTTCAATTAAAACATACATTGAAAAACGAAATTAAAACATAAACTCAATTAAATAAAACAAAAACAATATAAGTAGAAAAAAATGTATGCATCTCCATCTCCATGACCCTGTTCAATCTACCAAGCATCACAACTTATAGAGAACGGACTTTCCCTCTCCCAGCATCTATCAGTTGCCAATGGATCATCAGCTAGAGATGATACTTCTTGTTTGCCTTCCCTATCCATGTTTTTCCTGGCTTGGACTTGCACAGGCCTTATGTGTACTGCCACCAGCACTATGGGTTCATGTGCTCTGCTGTGTCCTGAAAGCATAATTTCCTTGTAGTCATTCACCACCTCTTTCTCCCCCTCTTCTGCAATGACTTCTGAGCCTTGGGGGAGGGTATGTTATGCAGATGCCCCATTAACAGCTGAGCACTCCACAACTCTTATTTTCTTCATATTGATCAGTTTGTAGGTCTCAGATAATTTCCATTGGCTGCAAGAAGAAATGTCTCTAATGAGAGCTGGGTGATTTATTTATGGGTGTAGTGACAAGTTATTAGGAGTTGTTTAATATTGTGTCCATAGAGCAGAATAAAAATAATAGATTCTCCTTTACAGGCTGTGTCTTGTCTAGCCCCAGTTTCTTGGTCCTGATGACAGTGGCAAATATGGACTCCATCTTGTGACGTGAACCTTGAATCTAATCAGAAAATGATTTGTTGCTACTTTTACATTCTTGTCAATGTTGTAGCAGTATGTAGATCTTGCCAGACTGGTAGTTATTGTAGCTAACAAGATTCAAATCTGGATGAGGTTGATGACTACTTTTCCTTTGTGGTAGCATGCATAGCATCTTCCAGCACTGTGAAAGCTAGGCAGTAGAAATGAAGTTCCAAGGTCAATACCCGCTTGATGGCTACATTTGTCCCACAAGTCACAAATGCAGTGTTTTTATCAATAGGCTTTTCCTGCCAAGTTCTGGAGGTAAACCAAGAACAGGGGAAACAGTCATTATTTTTGGGAATCCTCACACCACCCCCTGCTGGGCAACAACTCTAAAAGAGAGAGTCCGTTTTTGGCAGTAGGTTTTTGATTTGGTAGCCTATAGTTTCTGGTAGGAGCAGTGGTCATCCTTAATATGGTAGTTCCATTTAAACTTTTGTTTTAATTCTTAAATTAACAACAATTCTTAGCTTCATTGCCTTTCAATATTGTGTGTTTACAGGGGCTCCCCTATGAGAGGACTTATTGCAATTATGTATGAATATTACTTAAATTCTCTGGAGACTTATGGTTCATCTTAAAATAATTGAATTCTGGCATAATAACTTTTCTACAACTCTAGACAGCAAGAGGGATAGATGTACAATTTCTGTGGGTAATAAAATCTATGTAAACATATGCTAGTGACCCACTTTTCCACAATTCTGACTTATTTTTAACACCTGCACTATGTTTTACATGAGAAAAATAAATCAGTGTCTTCTGCAATCTCTTAGCTCATCCTCTCTTCAAGACTGAGCTAATACGCACAGCACAGTGCAGTTCACGGCACAGCATTTCAAAATCAAACCAATTGGCTTAGTCCAGACATTATGGCTAAGTAGCATCCATTCCTTCACCTGGGAAGAGTTTGGAAAACCAACTTTCCTTTCTGTGTAGCCTTTTATTTGCCAACTTAGCAGAAATAACATAAAACAATTCACCATCAAAGTTTCTAGAAAAATCAATGCACAGTTTACCTCCTTGTCTTTGTCCTCCAAATTTTATTACATATCACAATGGCCTTATTTCTATGACAAATGGAGCTGCATTATTTCCATTACTTTCTCCATCTTTCAGGTAATATTTCATGTTGCAGAAAAGATATTGGATACTAGGAGCTTATCTGGTTTCATCCTCACTGATTCATATATTTATTCATCCAAATTTCATACAGTCTTTCAGAAGAATGGGGTATATCTATATGTACTGACATGAAGAAATGTTAAGGATTCATATTAAGTTGGAAAAACATATTGCCAATATTTTTCTTCTACAAAATGCAAAGCAAAACAATTCCACACATGTAGGAGTGCTAGGACTGCATACAGAAAAACTGGAAGTTTGTATACAAAGCAATTGATATTAGTGGTCTATGAGACATAACTTATGTGGGTACATGCACAGAAAGGACAAAAGAAGTATTCTTTTATTTAAGTTAGTCAATTTTCCCCACTATCTTACTACCATTGTTACTAGATATAAACACATTAAAACATTCCTGTTATTATACCTGACAAACACAGAGACCCAAAGGGATATTTGTGAATTTAGTGGAATTATAAACTAACACACAAGTGAAACCATCTTGAAATAATGGATATAGAAAGAAAAATATGGTATCAGTTTCCTAAAAGATTATCACATGTATTTGAGATTAGGGAAAATTGGTGTTTACCAAGAACATAAAAATAGCATATGAGTGGGAAATAAAAAGTTTCAACAAGCAGTTGCTTAACTGAAAGAGATGTTCCACTTCATGATGCCAGTTGCATAGAATGTGATAAGAGCTCAAAACATGTAGGTTGTCAGGAAAAGAAAGAAAAAAGAAGGTAACATTTAACCGACTGTGTCTCTGACTGGAACTTCAGGATGTAGCAGCCTCCTTTGCTGTAAATGGACTGTATGATTCCAGGCAGGGCGGATGGGATCTTGGACTTCTTATCCTTATTACCACCCCAGTGTTCTTTATTTTCTAGTTTTTATACAGGATCTCCCATTAGCCCCAGATAGCCTGGAACTCACTTTCTAGACCAGGGTAGCCTTGATCTCACAAAGGTCTGCCTGCTTCCAACTCCTGAGTGCTGGGATTTTATAAAGGCATGTGTCACCACACCTGGAACCAAACTTTTATTTAACTTCTGGAAACTTTCTGATATAATTCAACCTTTATTATTTTGTTATTAAGAAAAAAATGTTGCCGGGTGTGATGGTGCATGCCTTTAATCCCAGCACTTGGGAGGCAGAGGCAGGCAGATCTTTGTGAGTTTGAGGCCAGCCTGGTCTACATAGTGAGTTCCAGAACAGCTGGGGCTACAGGGAGACCCTGTCTCAAAAAGAACAACAACAACAACAAAAAAAAAATAGTTAAGGCCAATAAAATTTTTCCTCTGATCATAGAGATAAATTAACATTGAATTTATTATTAAAACACATAAAAATTGCTTCTAGAAGTTCTTAGAAATAATTTTTCGGTGACTATTACCACAGACAAAAGACCTAGTTCATTCAAATGTTGAGGTTTGGAGTATAGTCAGATGAGCTAAAATTAAGAGAGTTCAGTGATCAGTTCACACTGAATATGATACATGACATATTAGAGAATTGTAAAAGGCAATCTATGCTGTATTTTGGATCTATTTAAGAAGAATAATGAATAGTACATACACCAAGATGCTTCATAGGGGAAGAGTGCCTTTAAATTTCTGTCAATATAGAAAGAAAACAATGAGATCTTGCATTCTGCCTGAAATAACTCGTTAAAAATCACAAAACAGGCGCTGGGGATATGGCTCTGCAGGTAAGGCACCTGCCACACTAGCATGGGGACTGGAGTTTGGATACCCCAATCCAGGTAAAGGTCAGTTGGGTGTGGAGTTCTACTAGTAGTCCCAGCACAGGAAGAAGACAGGGAATCCCTGTGCAACCTGACTGGCTAGACTAGATGAAACGGCAGGCTCCATGCACACAGAGAGAGCCTGGCTCAGTATGTGATATCGAGACCAATTGAGGTGGACAGCTGATGCCAACTTCTATCTTATACACCCATACCCACACACATGCAGGTGCAGCCCCACACACATGTGCTCACACACATTCAAACCACATACATACTTAATCTAAAAAACAAAACAGTGAAGAATGAAAATATTTGATAAAGACCTTCAAATTTTAAAGTCCTTCAGGAAAAATGCAACGAGCAAGTGTGGACACACAATTACCAGCTTATTGATTGTACAGTTTCTAGGCCCTCATTATGAGTCTACATATATATGTATATAGAATCAGTATGAGTTACTGATGATTAAAAGGGAAATAGTGAAACAGATGAGCTTTGGAGTAACCATGGAGCTGGAAGAGGGAGGAGAGAGGATGAGCACGAAAGAAAATAAAGACAATACAAAGGACCAAGGGAACCAGGCAAATATTCTAGAGTGCCCCAGAAGGTTCCCCTTAACTTTTAGAGCAGTCTTCAAAAGTCACTGAATAAACTAATGTAGTGGACAGGAAGATAGCCTAAATAATAGAGAGAAAAATGCCCAACACTCAGTTCTTAGTTAAGAAAAGTTTTTTTTTTTTTTTCAAAACCAGACTAAAACTACAATAGCAGTAATAATGACAAATATAATGCACTTCATGCACAAAAGAGATGTATCAACAGGGATAAAACTAGTCCTAAAGAAGATATGACAAATAAAGTTTTCACATAATATTTTAAATGATCTGGTTATTTCCAATTAACTTCACTGCATCTAAGAACAACAACAACAAAGAAACACTAAAATTTAATTTTCCAAATAATTCATTATTTGATTTTTATCATAAATTTTCTTTTGTAAGCTTGGTAACATTGCACAATTGACAATCAAATGCTTTTATAAACAAAATTAGAAACCAAAATTCTTGACAGCAGTAGTTTTATCTGATTAATATGTATGAATCAGAACATTTTTCAAGTTCTAAATATCACAGCGTTTGGCTGTTTTTCCAAAAGTTATTTAATAAGTTAATTAATGGGGAATTTTCTATGATGAAAAGTTGGTCAGACAGAATTTTTTATGAGTAATTAATTTTTTAGACCGCATCCATAATAATGGGTCTCATTGTGGTATTTAACATATGATAAATACATATGGATTTTAGGGTCTTGGAACCACACAAAGTTGCCTAAACTGTTCGCTGGGGCTTATGCAGAGGGTTTGATGCTATTTCTTTTTTTAAAAAAAATTTTTTGTATTTTTATTTTATGTTCATGAGTGTTTTACCTGTATGTATATAAGTGTGCCCATGTCCTTCAGTGCCCATGAAAGTCAGAAGAGGGAGTTGGATCCCTTGGAACTGGAGTTACAGACAGTTGTTGGCCACCATGTGGGTGCTGGGAATTGAACCCAGGTCCTCTGAAAGAACAGTCACAGCTCTTAACCACTGAGCTATCTCTCCAGAATTAAATACTGATATTTCTTATTTGAATACTGTGTTAAAGGATCATTTCTCATCAGGAATACACAAGAACAACTTTCCTGATAGTGGTGGAATAGCTAATAAGTTCACTGACTCTCTATTCTCACTCCCATAAGATGGCGAGAGTCTGTCTGCCTCTACTGGTTACAATTTTAGAGCAAATATATAATCTGACAGTACTTCTAAAAGAAGCCTTATCCATCTTCATGTCAGTGGTAGTTTTTTTTTTAATAAATTTTAACTTTGAGGTCACACAGATGCCAGTGAATATATATTAACAGATAGAATTTTGTTCAAATAATAATTCTATCGGTCTGCATAGTGAATTTGAATGTCGTTTCTGTGAATATCTGTGGTTAATTAGATATAATAAATTCACCTCAAATCAAGGTAAAAGGAATTTTTTCACTGTCTGATTTTGTATGGTATGACCAGAAAAATGAGACTGAATACTACTCAGGTGAGCTTACCTGTTACAGTGGACCCATGCTATATTAGTTACTTTTGCTACTGGAATAAAACACTGTGACCAAGTGAATTGATAAAGAAAGAGTTTATTTGAGCTTACAGTTCCAGAGGAATCAGAGTCCTTCTTGGCCAGGAGGCATGTTGAGGTGCCTGAAGCAGGAGCAGAAAGTTAAGTGCTTGCATCCTCCAGTGGGCAGAGGAAGCAGAGAACTTTTGGAAATCTGGCAAGGCTTAAGAACTCTCAAAGCATGCCCTCAGTGATACAATTCTTAGAGCAAGGCCACGCCTCCTCAAACCTCCCCAAATAGCACCACCAACTGGGAATAAAATGTCCAAATACTTTTAGCTTTTGGGGAACATTTTTACTCAAACCACCACCTATGCACATGAAGATTCACTTGCATAGGTGAATACCCAAGCTAGAATGGATGGAATGATACAGAGAGCTCTACTTCTAAAATTTGTCATCCCATTGAGTGAGGATGTGTTTACTATAAAGTACTGTTGTATATTAATATATGGACCAAGATTAATTAGAATTGCACAAAAGTTCTTGTTTTTTTTATTTTTATATTTTACTGAGCTTTTGTAGTTTCATACAGCATTTCTTAATCAAAGTTAGCCCCTCCCTCTTCTCCATCCCCATCCTCCCACAAGACCTCATGTATTGTGCTATACATGTTAAGCCCCATTCAGTCAAGCATTTGTACCCAGATGTCCTTCAGTATAAATTCGTCCACTGGAGTCTAGTCGGCCCATCTAGAGATCTACTATGTAAGGCACACATTCCCTCAACTAGCATCAATCAAACTCCAGTAATTTTCAGTCTAGGGTCGGCCCACCATCTATTTCTCTCACTCGACTCTGGGCCCTTGTTTAATAGAGTTGTTACGAGCCCTGTGCTCTATGTCACCATTGCCACAAGTTCACATATGCAAGGCTCCAGGGGCCTGAAAGCTTCTGCTTCTCTTTGTTCATGAACCAACCCTCGCTCTTACAATCTTTCTGCCCCTCTTCCACAATGGTCTTCGAGCCATGGGTGGGTGAGGTCAATATAGGAGTCCTATCTAAGGATACACTCTGCAGTCTCTTATTCTTTAAGACTTGACCAGTTGTGGCCTTCTGTGTGCATCACACTCTGCTGTATAAGGAAGCTTTACTGGTGAGAGTTGAGGGATGCATTAGTTTTCCCTCTAGTTTTAAAAGCATAAAAAGTGACTTTTTCTACTTTTCTATTTCAGTGAAAAAATGATAAAATGTTTGAATTGTACTTGTCAGATTACAGCATTGTCTCAGAGTCTGGGAACTGAGTGCTCTTTGGCCTCCTTCTGAATTGCAAACCTTTTAAGAGGCACAAGAGGGTAGCCATTTCCAGTGTTGGTGGTGATGTCCACAAAGGAGAGCTTTGTGGAGAGAGAGGATCATCAAATTTTAACTAATTTTAGCTTATGAATCTCTATGTCAGAGCAATTTTATTTTTGCCTCCTTCCCAAAGAAGTTGAAAGGGGTGAGTCTTTGTTTTGAAAATTTTACAATTTTATGAGTCTCTCAGTTGAAAGAGAACCTCCTCACTCGGAGGTCAGATAAACTTTTTTTGAAAATAAAAAAATAATTTCATAAGTGATTGAAGAAAATACATCTTCTTAGACTCTATGAAGTGTCTTACTGAAGCATCTGTGAATGACTTCAGTTTTTTTTCTTTCTTTTAATTACGTACATGTGTGTTTGTCAGTGTATGGGGTGGGTTTATGTGAATACAGGTGTTCCTGGAGCCTGGAGGCATCAGATACTTGGGAACTGATACTGCAGGCAGTTGTAAGCCTCCCAACATTGGTTCTGGGATCTGAACTTCCCTCTTCTGCAAGAGCAATATTCATTCGTAAATGCTAAGACCTCTCTCCAAACCTTCAATATTTTTAAATACAATTATTAGGCATGAATACTTAAAAAGTTTTTCAGCTGCTTATGTCACATTCTCCATCCGTATTGTCAGAATCATATTCAGATAAAACATTAAGATAATCTTATTTCAAAATCCATCCAAGGAAATCCAGCATTTGTGGAAAAGCTAAACAATAGTAGGTAGATAATGAGAATTATATATCTATTTGTAAGGGAGCCTTTAAATAATCATATTTTGGTTAAGAAATGTGTAATTAGCTATTTTTTTCTGTTGTCTTGACAAAGCACTATGACCGAGGAACTTGTGGAAGGAAAGGTCCATTAAGCTTACATTTGCAGAGGGATAAGAGTCCATTATGGCAGGGAGGGATGGTGGCAGAAATAGTTGGGACAGAGTGCCGAGATCACAACTTCAAGCAGGGGCAAGAAGCAAAGAGTGCAGAATTGGAAATGGCACAAGGCTAAGAATGCAAATGCCACTCCTGGTGGCATTCTCCCACGGCAAGACTACGACTCCTAAACTGCTGCGAACAACAAAACCAACTCAGTCCAAGTGTCCAAATACTGGCAGCCTATGGGGCCATTTTTCATTTAAACCCCCATAGAAAGTGAATCTGAATAAAGTTAAATATTTGGTGTCATAAGAAATATTCCAGAACCTAACCTAAAATTAAATCAGACTTTTCTCTGGAAGAAGTAAAGGATACTGTTTTCTAAGAATTTGCCTTGACCTTACACTCTCCAGAATGAACCTAGCAGGTCCATTTTCTGTGCATTTTAAGGGTCTATGTCAAGGTTGCTTTAACCTGGAAATTAAGCATAGTCTTCATAAGAATGAGAATAGTAATGTGGGTGACTATTCTAGAGTCTTCTTGAACAGGCGATCGTTTTTCTATGCTATTCATTAATTCTTTGATAATGTCATACAAAATATTTGGTAATAATCAGACCCCTCTTCCATCTCAACCCACAGACTTTTACACACCTTGACTTCATGTGTTTTTTTTTTTTTTCTTTGTAAAAGACTATAGAATGCAATTTGTGTTACTCAAATGGTGTTAACATGGGTCTATCCATTACAGCCTGGTCAACTTACCAAGTATCACACCCTTAAAGAAAACTGAGTGTCCTTTTTCCCAGCACCTATCGACTGCCAATGGATCCTCAGCTAGGGCTGGGACTTCGTGCCTGCCTCCCCATCCCTGCTGGGTTTTCCTCTGGCTTAGGGTTGTGCAGGTCTTGTGCATGCTGTCACTAGCACCACCTTGTTGTGTGCAGACAATACTATTTTCTCACGTCAACCCACCACCTTTGGCTCCTTCAACACTCTCTACTGCAAGAATTATTGAGCCTTGAGAGAAAAGAGTGTGAAACTCGTGTCCCATTTAGGGTGACTGATCCAAGTTCTCTTTTTCTCTGGATGTTGACCAGTTGTGGGTCTCTGTGTTGATTCCCATCTGCTGCAAGAAGAAATTTATCTGGCAATAGCTTGAGATGCAGTAGTGTGTGGTTCTCCCATATGGCTTGTGAGCTGTCTAACCACATGTTCTTGCCCTTGATAACATTGCCAGGTATGGAATCCAGCTTACAAAGTGAGACTTAAATCCATTCAGATAGAAGTTCGTTGCTCTCACAGCTTTCGGCACCAGTGGGCATATCATGCCAGACCAGTTATTGTGGCTTGCAGGGTTCACTTCTGGGTAAGGTTGATGTTTACTTTCCCTTTACAGCACTATGGAAGCTAGCCAGTGGAGATGAAATTTTGAGGTCAGTACCAGTTTGAGTTTCCCTTATTTTTTCTATGACTCATGTACACAGTGTCTTTAGCAAAAGAGTTTTACTGATGAGGTCTGATGAGTAACCAAGAACAATGGCAGTAGTAAGTACTGATTGAGGGTTTCAGGAACCCCTGTGGTCGAACAAATCTGAAAGAATGAGTCCATTTCTGGCATTGGGTATTTGTCTGAAAAGAGAGAGTTTTGAGAACATCCTTTATTTTCATTATCTCCCATCCTCCTCATTGAAGCTATTTGAAATAATGACATACAGCTCACTTCACAATCTGTGTGGTGGTTTTCATGCAGCATGTAAATGAGATGGATAAACCTTTCTTGAGACAAACCAAGAAGTTTGGTTTATATGGTCTCTAAATCTGTTTTAAAGCAGCATCATAATATAGAGAAACCCAACGATAGCCTAGAGGTGAATTCTTAGAATTGTGTCTATTATGACAGTTAGATGGTATTGCTCAATGCTATAAGATAGGGCTTTTGAAGAATAGCAGTTAGGGATATTGGGTTTAAGCTCAAGCACTGAATAATTCCACTGTGTTTATTCATGTCACCGTCAGCCAGTCACTTAAATTGCTCAAGCATCAATTTGTTCCTCTAAATGTTAGGGAGGAGAATAACCTGTCTGAGGGATGATATGAAAACTCTAAATTATAAGTGTGTGAGGTTCCTGGCCAAGTACTAGGCATTTAGTTATTAAAATATTTGTAACATAAGGAAGTAAGCTAAAACTTTATACATGTTACTCCCCAAAGAAAAATCTCATCCAAGTTTTGTTTGTGTTATTTGAGACAGTCTCTCATGTTGTAGCCCACCTTGACCTGTAACTTACTATGTACCCCAGACTGGCTATGAACACTTTGAGACTCTTCAGTCTCAGGATCCTAAGTACTGTATTATCATTTTGTATTTAACAAAGCTGAAATTTCTCAAGACATATGTAAAACACGCCCATGAGAGCCTGAGAGCAGGGTGGTGTCTGCTTTTGAGATTTGAGCTCCTAAGCCTGCTCCTACTCATTTCGCACACATGGGCCCCCAACTTAGTGAGGTAAGTGCACTTCGGGAACCTACAGTACAATCCCACATTGTCAGTCATTTATACATTCAGTGGTAACACATCAACAGGGCAAAGGCAATCACCCTCATAGAGACCATATTATTCTTCCTGATCTGAATCCACCTCCCTCTCTGATGTACTTGAGCTTGTGTGACCTCAGTTACACACTGCAGCTCAATGAACCACTCAAACTCACCCATTCACAGTGCTGTGTGACTTCACTGCATTGGTTCAAACCTGCAATGTGCTTATCTGCCTTGCCTACTTCATGGCTTCGTATCAGTCTGTCAAAACTGCAGAATTTTCTGAAGTCCTGGTCCCCAAGTAAAACTAACCACTCCTATGGTGGCAGTCATGAAAGTGAGCCATCTGCCCTATTGCTAAGCGTATAACTGAATGACAGCCCAAGCTGCTGCTCTTGGACTACAGTGGAACTTTTGTTGCTGGAATATGTTTCCCAGGGGCTATGTCCAGCCGATGATACCGCTAGTTCCGGTCCAGTCTTGTGAAACAGAGGTCTGCTATAACACGGAACGTCACCCCAAGGACTGACTCCCCACTGACTAGTTGAATCATTCTTGGAACTCTAGGCAGACCTGACCTACACGCTTCCATTCAGCCATTAGTGTTTCATTTCTCCTTCCAACAGGGCAGACTTTCACTATCCTCTGAATCTTTTCATTCCTTCACCTGTTTGCTCCCACATCATCCCTTATAGCGATTTTTCCTAATGCGTTCCTTATACATCGAGTCCCTTCTTGCTTGCTTTGTAGATCTTGATGTGACATGGCTACAGAGATGCATGTAGCAGATATATACATATATGTACATATATACGTATATGATGGTAATGATCATAAGTAAAATACTGCATTTATTATTTTTCTTACCCCTATCTTGTAATTTGAGCCCGTTAAACTTAGGAAAAATATTTTTTTTATTCTTTTGTTTATAGCATTTCACATACTTTTTTTGGTACTTGATTGCTTTTGTAATGGGCATTTTAATAAATGCATGCTTATTTTTATGACTTTAAGTCAAAACAGGCTAAATTCTTCACTTTTCAGGTATTACTGCCAGCCTGCTCGAAGGCCGCTGCAAGGCAGCTAATATCACTAATGTTGGGCTCTTGCTTCTGAATACTGCCATTTAGCTTCCCCAGGCCCAAAATACTTTCTGGAGTTCAAGCAAGTTTTCTTGCTCATGATCTTAATTTAACCAAACGTAAGAAGTCCTGAAATATCGCTGAATATCTCTCATCACTAAATGAAACAGCCTTGATTAATCACTTTTAGCATTTCAAAATAATCTTCCAGTTAACCTATATTTAACTTAAGGCAAGGGCAAAATTTATATGAGACCATTCATTGGTAGGAAAGTATATTCTTGGAGAGCTATAAAATCAGATTGCAATTCTTAATTCTTCAAATAAGGAGGAAGGTCTAGAATGATCCTATTTATTACTAGTAAATCCACTGCAAAGTCATAGAGATCGAGAGAAATGATTATGATTATATTATCTTTGTTCAAGTTATTTATATTTTTAGCCTAATGAAGAAAAAATAAGAATGTCTTTCTCTTGTACTATTAATGTTAGTATACCACACAAAGGTTTGTTGTTTTTTTTTTTTTAAATCAGTTTCTTATTCACCTATCTTTACCTTGTAGGATGTCTGTCAATTCACTGGAATCATAAAGGTCAATATTTTCTTCCTAAAATTTGCGACAATAAAATAAACATTGTTTACTTAATGACCATAATTTTGTGTAAAATATTTTCTTAATTTTCTGAATGAAATGCTGAGATTCAGCAACACCACGAATACTGTACAATAATCATGGTTTTACAGGTGAGAAAACTGAGGAAGAGGGAGGTGAAGTAAACGATGATGGTGTCATGGCATCTTCCAGTCTTTAAAATATAAACATACATTACATACTTGTTACATGGTAGGGATATTCTAAGTGAATATAATCATCTTCCCAAGCTAATGTTCTTGAGAGGTGGAAACGCCTATATCGCTCATTTTTGAAGAATGGTAGTCAGCCCCTGTTGATAACTGTTTGATTGGATGCTCACAGATAGAGCACAAGTAGCATTCTTGGTGGAGAAAGATTGATTCACTAGTGAGGTAAATAAGTCTCTGCTTTCAGGATATTTTCCCTCTTCTAAAACCGATGGAATGTTGAGTAGTTAACTGAATTAGAAAGGTATTTGTAAATTTAATTTTGTGAAAAATTTTCTTTTGGAAATATTTACTCAGAAAAATCACAAAGGAACAATGGTTT
>NW_008351640.1:3606939-3638207 GCF_000622305.1 Nannospalax galili | reverse complement strand
ATCTTTTTTTTTTTTTTTTTTACTTTCTTGCATGCTCAGTGAGGACCAGGGGAACAACTTTGTTTCTTATGCTCATTTAGCCCCTTTACTTTTATGAAGCTAGCTTTATTTAACCCTAGAGTATTAGGGGGTAGCTAAATTCATACTGTCTTATTTTCTGTTAATTTCCAAGCTATTAAAGGAGAGTGCTAATTATAGTTAGCCATTTGGCACCAATGTGTGCTAAATAGATGGATGAGTGAATAAACAAATGCATTTAAAAAATTAATCTAGTCATCCCTTACAGTAAGTACATTTTTGAATGAAAAATTGAATTCTTAAGAATTAATTGCAGAAAGGCATATGTGCCAGGGTTTGTGGTTGTTTGAAAAAGATTTAATGATTTGAAAAAAGTTCTTGGGAGTTATTTATATAAGCATTGAGGAGATATTTTTTGGTGATATTTACCTGATTATCAACATTAGAACATGTTTTTGAATTTCCAAAGTGTCATTTTAACAACTATTTTAAAAATTGAACTCATTCATTATTCATATCATAAACATTTTTTTGTAAAACGCATTAATGTTCAATGTAATAGCATCATTTAGTTTTATAACAAAATACGACAGATGATGAGAAGTTTTCTTGTTCTTTTAGATAGTCTTTACACATAGGCACAGAACACATACAAATTACCATCACATATTTCACCTTTGAGCTTTCCTTTTTTCATGTTTCTATAACTCTGTATAAGGATAGAACATAATTTTCATCCTGGATTATATGGTATTGACTTGTCCCAATCCTGTATGACCATCTAAACTCTCTAATTCAGTAACGTTGTACAATTTTACCAGTTCCTGATTGTATAATAAGAACATACAGTTGCAAAATAGAATCATTACATTGTAGCATTTAATAATCAGAGAAGAGGTTTAAATGAATACATTTAAATAATCCCCTCTGTTTAAGCACAAAGATTTGGAAATCAGTGTAGGCCTAGGAACCAGAGCTGATTGATAAGAGTCATGATAGAATTCATGTAGAAGTTTTAGAGCTGTGATTAATTCTGTCATCTGTGAGCAATCAACTAACTTTTGCCTTAGTTTGTGCAAATCTGCCTCACTTCCACTATATTTTTAAACAATCCCATGTTTATTTACCTAAAAGAGAAAGGGTATCATTTGTCCAAACTTACCAGTGATATTTCCAAACTAATCTAGGCAACACAGAATCAAAATGAACCATATAATGTGTGCTCTCATAATGGGCACCTGAGCATAGTGAGTGTTCAGCATAGGCTGCCTGCTGCTGAGATTCCTGGTGGCGGATGATGGTTTGCACCAGGTCTCTAAACTGCGGGCATGTTCTGAACTCTTCTTAAGTTTTTGTTAAGTGACATGAAATATCTGCCAGATTTCCTCACTCTTCACTTGGACCTCTTCTCTGTGACAGTTTAGAATCATTGTGGGGCTTAACCCAGATGGAGAAAGGTCACAGCGAGATTAGGTTTTCTTCCTGCCAGACTAGTTGTATATCAGGAGAAAACGAACTGTCAGAATCGAAGGAAGACACGGACCTGCTCATTCTTCTTTGTCCTTTTCTGCCAATGTAAGATTGAAACTGAAAGAACATTCTCAAGTGATCCTTTAACAGTGACTTCTGCAGAAGAGCTTATAACTGGATTGACTGACATTTGTCATAACTACTCTTTTTTGGCCCTTGGTAATCACAAAGTCTATTGCTGCTGTTACTCTCAAACATTCCAAGGACTCAGTTCACCAAAGTGATTACAGAGAAGAACAAGTGACTGGGTCTAGTGGTCTCCCATCAGTAACTTATAGTAAAGTAGATAAGTTTGGAAGAGTGTTACCATAGTTTCAGCTATTTCGTTTAAAGTAATTTTTGGACTTATGGATAGTCCTGAAACTCTGTGAGGTGTCAGTATGTTTGGCTTTCGGGAACTCTTGTTGACTCCAGATGATATATATGTAGTTTTGATAAAAGATTTACTTCTTAGGGACTGGAGAGATGGCTCAGTGGTTAAGAACACTTTTCTTGCAGAAGACCTGGGTTCAAATCCCAGCACCCACATGCAGATAACAACTGTCCGTAACTCCAGTTCCAGGGGATCTGATAGCCTCTTCTGCCCTCCATGGCCATTGCACAACACGGGTGCACTTACCTACATGCTGGCAATACTGGCATACACATAAAATAAA
The DNA here is from genome assembly GCF_000622305.1 of Nannospalax galili. Classification (NCBI taxonomy): domain Eukaryota; kingdom Metazoa; phylum Chordata; class Mammalia; order Rodentia; family Spalacidae; genus Nannospalax; species Nannospalax galili. The sequence continues at coordinate 3,636,003 of NW_008351640.1, read as the reverse complement.
AATAAATAAAATATTTTAAAAAAAGATTTACTTTTTAATTACAGAGCTGCTGAGGGTGGCATGCTTGTTTCATTTCTCACTTTTGTGTAATTATTCTAATTGTTAATATTTTGACATCATGTGTGTGCAATGCCCACAGAAGCCAGAAGGGGGTGCTGGATCAATTGCTTGGAACTGGAGTTACAGTCCATTGTGATCCATCATGTGGGTGCTGGGAACTGAACCCAGGTTCTTTGCAAGAGCAGCAAGTATTCTTAAATAGTGAATCGTTCCCCTAGCCCCATACTCTTTCGTTTTTAAATTATTATTTCTTATATGTATGAATGTATCACCTGTATGTATGTCAGTGCACCATATTATGCAGTGCTTACAGAGTCAGAAGAGGGTGTTGGGTCCCCTGGAACTGATTTCATGTACAGTTAGCCATGATGTGGGTGCTGGGAACAGAAATATGGTCCTTTGCAAGATAAGCCAGTGCTCTTAAATGCTGAGCTATTTCTCCATTCCCATCATTAATCTTCCATTTTTTAAAATTTATTTATTATTTTAATTTTATGTGTAAAGTGTATTGCCTGATTCTGTGTAAATACTCCCATGTTGTGCAATACCCATGGAAGCCAGAAGAAGGCATCAGATACCCTAGAACTGGAGTTACAGATAGCTGTAAGCCGCCATGTAGGTGCTGGGAACTGAATTCAGGTCCTTTTCAAGAAGAGTCAGTGCTCTTAACTACACAGCCATCTCTCCAGCCCCTGTTGCTTCCATTTTTAAATGGAAATGATTACAATCATAGTTATAGTGGAATATTTGAGAATTAAATAGAAATATTAGATTATTTTCTAGTGTATCATGACTATTTAAAATGTCACATATTTTTTCTTATTAATTTTATTAGAATACATCCTATTTGCTTACATAGGAAATGTAAGATATATAAGTTGCCTACTTTAGATGTTCATATTGCTTATCATTGTGGAAAATAAGTCCTTTACAACAGTTTGAATTTTCAAAGGTTCAGATTTAGTGTCAAGTCCCCTATTAATTAAGGTTATAAGGTAGGTCAGAGATCTAAATCACAGAGGCTAGAATTTAGCTGTAAATGGAACTGTATATTTTCATCAAAATTGAGGTTTGTCATAACTGAATTGTATATACAAATTGGCTTGTCTTATTTAACAGTCGAATACTCAAATAGTGTTTTACAATATGTCCCATTTTATTGACCCAGTTTCCTTAGAAAAGAGCCTGAAAGGAAATCATTATTATTAATGCAAATTTCTGAAAGTCAAACCCATGTTTTTTGCCTAAACATGGTAGAGCAGAAACTAGAATCTAGATTTTGCTTGGAAAATAAAGTCATAGATTCATTGACCTTTTTAGTGGTCTGATAAAGTGAACCACCAATATCCTTTCTTCTCCAGCAGAACAAACTTTCTTGTAGTAAGCAGACAAGGGACTCTGTCCTATGACAATAGAAACAGATGGAGGGAAAAGGATCCAGTTTTCCATTACATCAGAGAGTTGTGGAAGCTGTAAGGGCACAAAAGGTTTGGTACAATTACAGTGATAAATTGCTTAGTAATCTAATGACTTCTACCTTTTTGTTTATTTGTTTGTTTCCATCAATTAAATATAATTTATTCCCTATCACCTGCCAGGGATTATTTAAGGCACTGGAGAAACATTACTGAACAAACCGAGGAATGTTTCTGCATAATGGAAAGAAGAGAACAATTCTAAAAGTCTATTTGGCAAGAAAAAAAAAATCTTGGTATCTTGGACGGTTAAATAATTTAAATAAAACTTGAAATGTTTATACTGATAGGCAAAGCCAGGGTGGTCCATTATTAAATGGTACAGAGAAGGATCTCTTACTTGGGAAATGGATGAATTTCAGGAAAGATTCAGTATGGGCAGGTGAGAGATGCACATGGATTAGGGAAAGAGGGTTTCAGGGAAGCACAGCCCAGAGGTATAGCAATCTCAGGGTCTCTGATCAACATCTGAGAAGCCTTGTTCGAAGCCAGAATTGCCATGGTTGGAGCCTGGGCAATTTCCTGAACAAGATTATGTAGCAAAGTTTTATGCTTTTAGGGATTGTAGCTTTTACTAGACTATGAAGGGATTCACTTGAGGATCACACCTTGGTAATTGAAGTCTAGACAAGAGGAAGGAATATAATAAATCAAGCCCCCATGCTAATAAAACTTCAGAAGCCTAAGAGTAGTTCGTGGTCATGCTTTGAACCACAGAAGGAAAGATATAGCCACATTTTAGATTTGAAAAATTGGACTAATGTGTGGACTAACATAATTGAAATGGGTTATACTACTTAGTTTTTCTTGTCACCTCAAAACAGACTATAGTCTCCTGGAAGAGGCAACTGCAACCAAGGATATTCCTAGGTTATATTCGCCTCAGAGCATGTCTATGGGACAATTTCTTGATAGCTAATTAATGTAGGAGTGCCCAAACTACTGTGGGTGTCACTAGGCAGGTAAGTCTGTGCTGTATAAGAAAGTTACCTGAGTATGAGCCAGTAAGAGAGCAAACAAACCAGCAGGTGGCGATCCTTCTGGTCTCTGCTTCAGTCCCTGCCTCTGCTTCTTGTCTTGAGTTCCTACCATAATGTCTTTCAGTGATGAACTGTTACCCGGTACTGTAAGATGACACATGGGGTACGAAATGGTGGGTTCAAGTCTGTTTGAATTAGGAAATGGGAGGATTACTTGTGAAAAATTGGCAGCAGGCCAGAACCAGGGATGTCAATGAGCTTAAATTTGGATATTATCATTTTAAGCCTCCTGTTGTACCCCAAAGTGGATATACGAAAAGATTGTTAACTCTCAGCATGACACTTAATGCAGAGTCTGAGACAAAATATAACTCTAAGTATATAAGATGGTATTTAGAGCAGTGATCCAGGAATTTGTATTAAATAAAATTGTTCCAATAAAAACTAAGTGGTGGTTAGGATGGAAGCAATAGTATATTTTTTCCTAACAAGAAAGGAAGAATAAAATTTAGAGGTGACTGTGAATATAGAGTCATTGGGGAGAAGAAAACTAGAGAATGATATTCTAGAAACTAATTAAAAAATGTTATGTTTTGAAACAGTATTCCAACTCCTAATGTGTAAACTTGACGACAGTTAAGTAAATGGCTGACTTATTACATATGCTTTACTATATTTACTTTTTAAGATTTTAGGAAATGTACTATTATCATGATTGTAAGATATATATATATTGAGAATTTCTAATCTAGTCTGTCCTGATACCCAACAATGCTAACTTCATGTACTTGATTCCTACACATCATTCTGCATTCCTGAGTACCAAATATGTCTAGGTCAAAAATCTAATGGCATTCTTTGGTAGCAAATACATGGAAAATTCCCACATATTTACAGTTCTATATGGGAGGGATTTCCTCCTCAATGATGGAGGAAATCTAATTGGCAGCAGTCATGTTTAAACAGTGCCGAAAGCCTCAAGTACAGATGAAGGTACATTTGAACGTATATCTTACGTGAGTCCTTCTTACATGCACATGGAGACTGTTTAAAAAAAAGAGAATGAATACACATTCACACACACACACACACACACACACACACACATATTCAAACATGGATAAAAACACTAAGACCTTGCCCTGTCTTCAAAGCACAAAATAAGAAAGGGAATTTCTCACACTCTTTATAAGCCTCATAAATATGACTGTCAACATTTATGGTAAGGTGAAGAGCTGGATAATAATGATTATTACAGGCATCTTAGGGAAGAGAATGAGAGAGGAAGGAAGCAACAAAGGGAGAGAGGAAGTGAGGACCTGAGAAGCTGAGTGAGAGACAGAAAGAGTGAGGAAAACTGAGTTTGGCAGACAGTAAGTGGGAATATGAACAAAAGAAGAATGCTGTTTAATGCTAACGAGACAGTAAGAAAAGGGGTTTGGTATGTGACCGGGTGATCCATGTTTAAGAATGAGAATGGAGCTCATTTGACAAAAGTAGATTATGCAAGGGAGAGAGGAGTAAACAGCTGTGTATATCCTTTTCTCTTTCCAAAAATATTGCTTAATGGGTCTGGAGAGGTGGCTCAGTGGTTAAGAGCACTGACTGCTCTGGCAGAAGACCCGGGTTTGATCCCCAGCACCTACATGGCGGCTATGAACCATCCATAACTGCAGTTCCAGGGGAATCTGAAATCTCTTCTGACATCCACCTCCATGGCATTGCACGACACAGGTGCACTCACATACATGTAAGCAATACATTCATACATATAAAATAAAAATAATAAATAAAAATATCGCTTAATAATATGGTAAAAAAGAAATAATTGATAAAGTAAGATATTTGTCCAGATCTGGGATCATCATCATTTTATGTAAAAAAACTTTTGTAATCTGGGGTAAGCCTCAAGCATGACCTATTGTAAGATGAATGTACATGTACATTTAGGAAGATAGATGATAGGTCGAAAGATAGATGGTAGATAGAAAGATAGATGATAGATAGAAAAATAGATGATAGATGATAGAGTTTAAGAAATTTATTCCTCTAAGTTACTCCATTAGGTAGGTTTTAATTTCAAATAATTTTACTAGGTCTATATTATAACTTCCTTAAATGTAATGTCATGTTTTAATTTTCTCTCTTTCCTAGAAATGAGTCACTTTATTGCAAGACTGCAAGATCCCAGAGAGAGTAGAGCTGGATAAATTGGAACTCCATCTCATGCACTAAATACATGTGAGTGCAACACTAATAGCTTATAAGAAGCAGAAAGAAAAATTGTCTCGCATATGACTTTTATAGGGTCTTTGAAATGACAGTATTTCCGAGTTAGCATGGTTAATTGTTGGATACTGGGTATGGGCCATTCTGTTGCTAGTAAGTGGTGCAGGATCACATACCTGTCACAGGGCACTTCCCTGAACACACACAGTTGCAGTATTCCTCGGACTCTCTGTAACCCTTACAACAGTCTTGCTGCCAATATAGCTTTCAAAGTCTGCTTTCAGATTGCAGCCATTTTCTTGCATATTCTGTTCCGTAATTCCCACAGAATGCATTATTTGTCCCTTAGTTTTCTATTTCACCCTATGCATTGGTTCCACACTTTCATTTCTTTTTTCTAATTTAATTTTTGTGATATTCATGTATGGCATTTAGATCCACTCCCCTATTCACACTTCTTTCTACTTCCTCTGTCTAATTAATGCACTCAAATATATATGAGTGCCTATAGAGTCTTATTTGCATTCCCAAATTCCTGCTGTGTGAGTCTATTCACTCAGCCCACCAAGAGATTTGTTTGTCTTGGTGAAACCAAAACAAAAAGCATGGCTCTCCCTAAACCTTTAGGTCTTATCAAATCTCTTACTTGACAAATTTTCCTTGCTAAGTAACTATGTGTTTGTGTAATTACTTGATTATATCACATACATTTCACTGGATGCAAATGTTCTACTCAGGCAAGGATCATAATGTTTGCTGTGACACAGATCATCTGAGCGGCCATGTTGCCTAACTCTGCCTGTTTTTGAGTAGAATTTGGCTATTTCACATATTCTCTAGCTCTTTCTCTCAGCCCTCCTTGCCTCAAATCTAGTAAGTCTTAAATTACAGACACATGACTTATTTTATATTGAACAGATCAGACTGTCAGGTGTACATATCTTTTTATTTTCATTTTGGACTTTAGGTTATCTTTGTAACTTTACCTGAATTCAAATTTTTATGAGTTATTTAATTATTCATTTAAATAGTTGTCTCTCTGTATGTGGATGTATGCATTTGTATGATGTTCAAGCTTGTGCATGCATGTGGCGATCAGAAGAAAGCCTCAGGTGTGACCAACCTCTCTGAGTTTCCACCTATTTCTTTGAAGCAGGGTTCCTCCTACAATGTAGGACTTGTGTTTTCCCAGCTATCCTGGAAGCCATAGAGCCTCAGTGATTCTCCTGCCACTGTCCCTCTCAGAGCTGAAGATGGGACACCCAGGATGTTGTGTGGTTGCTGAGGTCAGAACTCAGGTCCTCTTAACCACTGAGGCCTCTCTTCAGGACCTGCACTCTATTTTTGTTACAAAAATAACCCTTTACTTGATGTTTGTTTTAACATTTTACATTTTTAATCTACATTATTGAAACAATTCTCCTTGACTTGATTTAGAGCTTCCTCTTTGCTGGTTCTTTCCACACTGGCAGAAGCCAAGCTTGGGAACGCTCAGCCAACTAAAGTTCAAAGGAAGCAAACTGCTTTCACTTCACTATTCTCTAGAGTGTTTTGCAAAATTAGAATCTCTTTAAGACTTCACATTTCTCTAAAGAGCTGACAATAGTCATTGTCAAATATGGAAAATTTAATAAGAGAAAGAACTGTTTTTATTTTGTCTTAAATTTCCAGTGCTTAATAAAATAGTAGAGACCAGCCAGTGTATTGTCATGCATATAATCCTAGTACTCAGGAAACTGAGCCAGCAGGTCAAAAGACCAAAATAAATAAGTAAATAAATAAAAAATCAAAAGGTCTCAGTCATTAATTTGATTAATTCTGTCCACTAATTTGAACTTTCTACCTTAATGTTAAAACTTTTCTGGAAGCTCTGCTTAATTAATTACTCTCACCAAGATAACCAACCACAATATCTCCCAACTTTACAATTCAACTCATAGCAAGGTTTCAAATTCTCTCCCATATCTCTTAATCTAATCTATCCTAATCACTTCCTTCCTAATCACTTCCACTATTTCTTTAACCTCACATGCTCTTAGCTAAGGGTTTACTGTTCAATATTTACTAATGCTTTTAATTAACATTTAGGTACTGAAGATCTTCTGCCAGATTCCCAACTATATTCGTACTAGCTTTGATAAAATAATTTGTGCCTGAGATACAACTTGGAAATTTAATAAGTCAGTCTAGTGTAAACCATCTTGAATTTTTTTTTGGTCTTTTTGAGACAGGGTCTCCCTGTAGCCCCAGCTGGCCTGAAACTCATTATGTAGTCCAGGCTGGGCTTGAACTCACAGAGATCCACCTGCCTCTGCCTCCCAAGTGCTGGGATTAAAGGCACGTGCCACCATGCCCGGTACTGTCTTGAAATTTTTAAAGGATGATTTTTTAAGGTCTATATTGAATGAATCATATCATTCTGTATATTGCCGTTTAATTATTTGTGACCTTTTTATTCAAATAATCAGAATTATCTGTCAATTCAAATGTTATACACACATAAAGGTAAATATATACATTTAATTCTTGTGATTTTACAGCACTGTGGTCAAACTTTACTATTTCATAATCTTACAATAGATATGTGTTGGAGTTCTGCATACACATGACATTTTTGTGTTTGGGACTTCACCAAATGCCACATAAATAAACCAAGAGAACTGTAATTCCTTCAAGCCAGATCTCAGGAAAGGAAGAGGATTCAGACACAAATCTAAACTCTCTGTTATACATTTGCACCATCTGGACACATAGGTCTATAGACTAAAACAGAGTAGTAATTAAGTCATTATGAAGGAAATAAAATCCTCTTCCAGATACTTTATGCCCCCAATAGATTCAAATGATTCTAGATAACATCAAAACTCCTAGAACCTGCCTTTGCACTCAGTACTTGGCTGCTTAACACTTACCTTTCTATTCCTGCTTTCTCATTCCAAAATATCTGTCCATTGTTTGATTATGAGTCTCTTCTTTCTCTCACTCATATATGTCCACTGTGCATTGAGTTCACTGGCTCTGGGTTTGTTATTCTAAGTCATCCTGGGACTCTGTTCCTAGTATTCACTTATACTTGGATATGCTAAAATCAGAGATCAACTTTCCCCACCACACACGTTAAACAAGCCTTTGCAATGATTATTTGGCATCTTGAAGATCAAAGAATGTATTATTTCATTAAATTTTCTCTTTTGCCATTTGTGTAACTTTATAGAAACAGAACATTTTGTTCAAGAAAACTGCAGTGGAATTCATTTGACTTTTCTCCGATAAAGTTCTTGAATGTAACGTATTTTCATACTTAATATTTGAGTCACATGGCTTGTATGATGGTTTCTCAAATACACTACTGCTTCACATATGGAGATTGGCAAAATATAATTAATTTCCAAAGTACAGTTGGAGCTTCTTAAAGGCAAGGTACCAGCCTGAGAAATGCATACTTAGGAAATTCCATGTTCTGCTAACACCATGGAGTTTGCTTACACAAACTCAGACAGGATAAGGTGTCTGGTGTCTCTGGTTCTTCCATACTTTCCACCCCATCTTCCACAATATTCCCTGAGCCACAAGTTTAGAATTTGCAGTATAGGTGTATCACTTAAGGCTTTAAAATTATTTAATAAAAAAATAACATACTAAGACACAAACATAGATAATAGTCTTTCCCTTCATGAGGTCAGAGTCACCAATAGCCTGTGTAGCCTTCCAGTTTTTGTTCCCCTGGAAGGTCTTGAAAGGTTGTAACCTTCATGGAATTTCCATGTCTTATGACAACAATGGCTTATCTGAAATCCCTTATGAAATACTTGCCTGTGGCTACTTTTCAGCCTATTTAAATATATATATATATATATATATATAGAACATATTTTAAAATAGTGATATATATTATAGTACAATAAATATATACACCGATCAGCATTTTTCCTGATCAATTATGTGCTATACATAATTGTACACACTATAGTTTTATATAACCGGCAACATAGAAGTATAAACAGCTTCTCTGTAAAGATGTCTTCCTCGGGTTATCGTAGTGTGCTGCTCATTTAAGATCTGGCCCAGTGCCTTTCTTCACGGTTCTTTAGTCAGCTTCATGTTGATTAAGCTGCAAATTTTTGACTACCAGTAGTGAATACCAAATTAAGTGCATTTGAAATAAAAAGCAAGAACTTATTGTCAGTAGTGAAAGAAATATTGGGAAACTAAGAGAGCAATGTTGCAGTAGAAATCTTTATCAATTGCTTCAACTATACCAGCAGTTTCATGCTATGGTGGTTGGTGGAACTTTCATGTCCCCTCCAAAAAAAATAAAAATAAAAATAAATAAATAAATAAATAAATAAATTAAAAATTAGAAGAATTGAAGAGCTACAGGCAAACAAGCAATCAATGGTAGCTGATGGAGGGAAATTGATTTTGTCCAAGAACTAGTTCTTTGAGAGATTCTTATCTAACCCTATTTCATTCCAATGGTCACCAAATACAGTGATTAATTGACTTTTTAAAAGGTAAATCACTTCTGACAGCTTTTCTTTTTTGTTTATATGCATGGACAGCACTGCCTGATTCTTATCTTCCAGGGTATCTACACCCAATTAGACATTTAATTCATCTTACAAGATGTTTGAATTGGGGCTGGGGAGATGACTCAACAGTTAAGAGCACTGGCTGTTTTTTCAGAGGACCTGGGATCAGTTCTCAGTATACACAAGAGAGTTTTAGGTCAGTAACTTCAGTTCTAGGGGATCTCACACTCTATTTTGGTCTCTACGGGCACTACAGGGCATGAATTCACTTAACATATATGCAGACATAATACTTCTACACATAAAATACATACATACATACATAAAGGGGTAAGTAAATTTAAAACAAGGATGCTTGAATTGGTAGATTAACATGTCCAATAGCTAACTTATTTCAATTGTGATGAAACTTGAAAGAAGGCAGTCAATGTGGGGTGTGTATATACATTTACAGAAATGGAAGAGTGGCTGTGATAATATTGCTGCTATCAGACAGGTTAGAATATTGTTTTGCTGGTTTGCTTATTCTTTTCACTTGTATATGTGTATGAGTGTATTGCTTGCATGTTTGCAAGTGAGCCCTTGTCATGCAATGCCCACGGAGATCAAAAGAGGATGATCGATACCCTGGAACTCGAGCTACAGATAGCTGTTAGCCACCATGTGGGTGCTGGGAATTGAACCTGGGTCCTCTGAAAGAGCAGTCAGCACTCTTAACCTATGAGCCATGTCTCTAGCCCCTATACTTCTCATTTTTCAAGAGGATATGTCTAACACCAATAAAATAGCTCTCCTACCCACAAAGAACTCAAATGAGAATCATACTTTGTTATTAAATCAAAGTATTAGCCTCGAGCACTTTTCATTTTTTTTGTGTGAGTAGAGGCAGTTGTTGTTATTAAAGTTAACTTTGAAGGATATTATGTACCACCCACCAACCTAATTTTTAGCTTTTAAATTTAGCTGCTGCTCTTAAATCATGAGAGTAAAGCTTATCAGGAAAATTTGGGAAAATTGTGAAAAAAATCTTTGTAATTCTAGTATAGAACAATATTATATCTGTGCATTTAACTTGATTTTCTCCTATTTTAAACTTGTGCACAAACATTTATGTACTTGAGAGTGTTGTTCACACTTCTATGTTATTTTATAATAATTCATTTTAGATACCTTTACCAAAACTAGTAACCACAAAGTAAATTTCAGTGTTGGTAGTAGCTATTATTACACAATGAAGTCATTACTTAAAGAGGTCTAAAATATAAATTGCTTAATTTGCCCTAATATTCTTTAAGATGCACCTGGTTCCTTACTGTGTGAATATGGTAAGGCTCATTAATCCTTTTTTATTGAATTTTGTGTATTTCATACAGAACATCTCAATCAGTCTTAATCATCTTTATACCTCTTCCCCACTGACACCCTCCCTAGCTCCCCTCCCCCCACTGGAATTCATACATTCTGTTTCTTTGTGTTAAGGCTTATTGTGTCAAGTTAGTGTCCTCAGACATTTTTCAGTGTAAGTTCGTCTACTGAGGTCTAGTCAGGTGGCTCATTCTAAGATACACATTATTATAAAAACTTTCCAAATCTAAAATTGGGACACATTTTACAGTAATGGCACAGTGTTTCATTTTTAGCCTTTTTTCTTTCTATGACACCTAAAACTGTGTAGTATGTGATTTGTTAATATTGTAATTCCTGAGATTAGAGCATCAGGCATGAAGATTTGGTGTGTGTGTGTGTGTGTGTGTGTGTGTGTGTGTGTGTGCAGGACTGGGTTTTGAAAGGAGAGTTATATCTTATCTTTTCATGCCATCTGGAAGTCATTTCCATTTTTAAATATGAAAATTCCTATAAAACACCATAAACGTTAGACTGTAAAATACCAAAGAAAACAATTTTCAGAGTTTCATCATAAAAGATTTTATGTGTGTGTGTGTGTGTGTGTGTGTGTGTGTGTAGTTTTAGCTTATGTCTCTTTTAACCTGCATATTGTTTAAAGGAATATATGTTAGAAATGTACTTAACAAAGAAAAATATTGTAATAATTTCTTAGGGAAATGTTCTCAAAATAAATTATTTTTTCTCCTCCTTCTGAGATATCTTCTTTTCTAGACATGACGGAACAGTTACACACATGAAATCTCAACAGTGTGGTTGAGACATAATGACAACATCAGTTAGGAGAAGTGGACGCAAAGCCTTTCTCCTAGATGAAGAGTTACAAGCAATTAATGACAGCTGAAAGAAGGGGAATGATTTTTTCCAGAAACGAGTATCCTGATAGGTTACACAATCCCAAGTGGTTAGCCCTAAACACATATACATGCAACTCCCTCTAAATGGAATCAGCAGATCATGTATATGCAATAATCTAAGGAAAGATTACTGCATTAATAAGCTAGAAGAAATCATGAGGCAAAATGGGTGGAGGGTCATGGGAATAGTTCCAAGGGGAATAGTGAGGAGTGGGAATGCTGTAAATAAAGTGCCAATGTATACATTTCCCCAAAAACAAAATGTATAAAAACACCAATATATAAAGAAAATAAATTTGCAGCAACTCTAAAAGAATAAAGTATACAAGAACATCTAGTAATTATATACATATATAGTATATCATATATTATATTATATATCATATTTACTATATTATATTATACATATTTCTCCAAGCAATTCAGCAGAAGCCATGTCTCATGTGGAACACCAGAGTAAGAAGCATGCCACTAAACATTTGCCAATTTCAGTCACAATCAACATTAAATTATAATATTAGAAATTACATTTTAATCAATATGCTCTTTGCTTTAAATCTATTTGTCACTTCCAAAGAGACTTTAATAACATGTTAGGGAAAACAAACCATCCATATGAAGAATAAACCTAAGAGAAAGAGGTTGGCCTCGCTTCATTCCAATTCACCAATACAGAAATGACACTGATTTTATGCACTTGATGCTCTTGGTAGTGTCTAGTACATTCAAGTTGACTTTGTTGCTAGCTTAAAGTTGTTATGTTGTTATTGCATTCTCTTTAGTACTAAAAATTTGATCCATAAGCAATAATACACATTTTATTTTTCTTTTGTTTTATCTTTCTTTCTTTCTTTCTTCTTTTGTGTGTATGCATATGTGACATGCATGTGGATGACAGAAAACAGTTTTCAGTAGTCATTTCTCTCCTTCCACCGTGTGGGTCTCAGGCATTGAACTCAGCCCAGGTATGATCATCAGGGACTTTACACACTGAGCCTTCTTGATGGTCCTAAATACGTTTGCTTACTGCACATAAGGATGTTGATGATATTGTGCCTGCTACATTACAGACATAAGCCAGATTTTACTTTGATCTAAATTAGCCTGCTTTGTTTGCTCATGAATTTCATTTTATATAGCAACATATGCATTTTGTGACAACATGAAAACATACAATTCCTGTAAAAATTTAGTGATATGGTCACCCCTGCAAAACAGAAACATCATGAACACTGGGGCACGTATGTTTGAATAGTTTCACCATGTAGTTCTGTCCACTTTTCATTTAGCAATTTATTGTATTCTTTTCTAAAATAAGAATGTGTTTTAAACTTTGCATGATAGTTCTTTGTAGAATTGTGTCTTGACTTATTTAACTAATATTTCATAGTGCAAATCATAGCATGTACATCTGCAGACTGATGGACTCATGCAGGATGAACGTGTTTATCATTCTGTACATGTCCTTCACTGTGTCAGCACCATCACTTTGCCAAAGTAACATGTCACTCTAACAGGCATGCACAATTTGATCATTTTGCATCCTAACCCAAACTAGAATTTTATATAAATGTGCAGGAGAATACTTCTGATGTTACAGTGTATTTACAAAGTCTATAAATGACTCATGATTTTCTACAACTATTTTAATTTGTCTTTCATCATTAGTGAACATTGACATTTTAAATAATTTATTATTTTAATTAATTTTCCCTTTTTTCCTTTTTTTTAGAAGAAGCATTTCATTACAACTTTAACATACTCAATAACAGTTTCCAGAGCAAAGATACATCTCTTTCAAAAGTGGCTATAAAATTTTTAGATTCCCTGTTGAATTAATACAGTTATGCAATACTGAACTCAGTATAAGCCATGTAAGACATAAACTTGAATGAGTTTTTAACCTTTAAAAAAGATCTCCATTTCATTTTAAAATATACTGTTTCTTACAGAAAGACTCATTGTCTTTGCTAATAACACTGTGATGTTGGCACATGCGTCTGTAATCTGTATGTATCTGATTTTTACTGGTCATAATCGGGTACACGCAGATCCTTGGCACCTGTGTATGTCTATAAAGCAATCAGGTAGATTTCAATGGTAATGTTTATCACCTCTGCTAATTCACATGATGTAAATTTTTATGCTTCCTCCTCAAATAAATTCATTTTTTCAATTTGTTGATTTTTTTTGTCTATGTGTATATCACACAGAACGTCCCAAACCATCTTATTCAACTGGATGTATAGTTGAATTTTCCTTTTTTAAATTGTCCATTTTGTTCCTTCTTGCTTCCTGGCAAGCGGTGATGTATAACACAGAGGTCAGAAACAAAGGGAAATAAAAGCTTTCTTCACATTGAGTATTCCTGTCTACTGGATAGTGATTTCTACTTCTTGGGTCTTATGATGAACTTGGCATTTGAACTGAATGCCAAAGTAAACTGGCAATTTATTGGAAGGCTGGTTCTTGGCAGTTATGTTGATTAAGGGATAAACAAGTCTGATTTGGACTTTCTGCTTGATTTTTAAAACACCTATTACCACGTAGTATAAATACTTTTACCCTTAAAACAAGGGTAAGAAGATCCTTTCAGAAAGTGCAAAAGCATTGTTGATCCCTACTATGTTTAGGTGATCAACTAAGAGATTACTCATATGACGTTCATTTTAAGAGTTTAAATTTTTTGTTTTCAAATCTGTTTAGTCATCTTTTTATCCCCCAGTATACATTATAATGCCTGGAATATAGAAAAAGATCCTGCTATGAAAAATTATTTCCAATTTATAGATGAGAAAATCACTAATAACAGCAATAGAGTTTGTTTTGCCATGGTGATCCAACTAGAAATGATAGTCTTGGGAATCTGCGTAATTTTGTCTAAACTCAAACTCTAGTTCCTAAATATTTCCTATAACACTTTGTCCTGTGATGAATCCCCTTTCATTATACATCACACCTGATAGCAGATGCCACTTTGCACAGTAGCTAAGATACTTTTGCATCTAACTGGCTTAGATCATTATCTGACCTCCAGGCCCAGAGCCAGTTAACAGTTACTCCTGGGACCACTGTTTGTCAAGACAAAGGAAATGAAGGAATGATGCTGAAGAATCATTTTTTGCAATGGTAAATTTCTTACTAAATATGACCTGAGACACATCTGCTCTAAACTTCATAATGGTTTGAAGACTGGAGAGGCAAATTGGGTGACTAAATATAATAATAAGAATCCTTATATAAGCAAGAGGTTGGCGAAGGGAAAGAAGAAATGCGAAAATGGTTCACAGAAGAAAATAAGTTCTAGAAGGACCTTCCCTTTAGTCACATATTACTCAAAATATTGATTTCCATGCATAGCTTATTTACTCTTTAGCTGATGTTAAGTAGGGACTTCTGGTTGTCACATCCAGGGATCCGAGTCTGTCCTCTGAGTACTCACTCCAGACCTAAGATCTCTGTACTGGATGTGACCGTGGCTGCTCTTGACACAGAGTCCTCAGAGTCAGCCAGAGCTCCAGATCTGAGATCTCTGTATTGGATGTGATCATGGCTACTCTTTAGACAGTGTCCTCAGATTGAAAGGAAGGATACTCCGTGTTACCATTTATGTACAGTGATCAAACACTGACAAAAATAAATAGCCCCTGAAAATTGGATATTCTCAGTGATGAGGATTGATTCGATACTACATGAATGATTATTCTTTCCGTAGATTTGTAATTGGTATTTTCTTGTTAAATTATTGAAATCTCGCTTTTTTCTTATTTCACTCAAACGTATTTACAATTAATACATAAAGTCATGAATTTTTTACATATTATTGGGGGTAGCATTTAAGATACATATATTTATGTAGTATATAAGAATAGGTTGAACATATCTGCCCCTAAAATTATCATGTTCTTGACAAAATCTTTCAAAGCTATTTCTCCTGGCATTGTGAAATGTATAGGATATTAATTTATTTTTAGTCACCCTGCTGTACAGTAGCATACCATAACTTCTTACCCCACTTCACACCAAATGTCTTGCTACTACTCAACCATAACTTAGAATCCCTTCATCAACGCCTTACCTTCCCTATAGTTCCTCAGATTCAGCTTCTAACTAGTTTTCTAACATTACTTTCTAAAAGATGAGCTGAGATTATGGAATATTTTTCTTTCTGTGCCTCATTTTATGTCACTAATGGACAGGGTTTCTTTCATTTTAGAGTAGAATACTTTTCTATTACATACACATTTTATTTTTCCATTTATCAGTTGCTGGGTACTTAGGTTCTTTCCATTTCTTAGCAATTATAAATGGTTCTGTAGTAAGCATGGAGTGTTGCTGTTTTTTAAACAAATCTCAATTTCTTGTGAGTGTGTACCCAGGAGTAGGGATGTCACTATGAATATGGAGTATGACAGTTGAATTTTTAATCTTTTGAGGAATCTCTGTACTATATTCTATAATGGTTATCTTGATCTGCATTTGCTCATAGATCATGAAAGGGTCTTTTTCCTTTACATCTGAAAAAGAACTTGACAGGATTAGCACATTTGATAATAACTTGTAACTTTGGAAAGTTGATATTTCATTGTGTTTTCTACTTACATCTTGCTAATGACTAGTAATGTTGAGCAACTTTCCCCCTCTTGTGGCCATTTAAAGGCCTTCTTTTGAGAAGACCCTCTTTAGATCAATTGTCTATTTTTCAGTCTGGATATTTTGTCTGATAGTTTTGCTATTGGCATTTTAGAATAGAAATATATTCCTGTTTCTTTATCATCATATAAATGACACCTTGCAGAATTTGGTTTCTGGGTAAAGGCAAGCAGATTTTTCAATCTTCTTTTTGCTTGAAGATATTCCTTTATGTTTGAGTCACCCAGAGTCTTTTCTTTCAAAGCTTAGCTGGCTACTCTATTTGACTCCAACTGACTATGTCTTGTTATCCACTCCAACAGGTACTTTCTAAGGAATATCTTTTAACAATAGATATTTTTCAGTTTCCTATCATTTCTTTTTCTTTTGTATTGAAATATGGGTTTCTAGAGCCTGTACAACCTGAGTTGCAGAAACACAATGTTTGTCTCTTGTCTCATAACTGAAATGATTGATACACAGTACTAAGCAATATAAACTCTTATTCTGAAACATTTAAAACTCTTCAAAACCATTACCATGAGTGTGATGATCTTAGTCTTGATTGGATCCTTATTGTAAGGCTGAGTTACCAGGGACTTTGCCTCTGAAGATCATATTGTATTACATTTTTTGCTACAATTCCTGGAAATCATGTAATGTCTTTATTCCTGTCAATTACTAATTATAAACTGGCTAATTATTTTTGAATTCATCTCTTTTTATCCCTAGTGAATTACTAATTAGAGACAAGTTGGAGAATAAAGATTCTGTATTCCGATTTACCCACAAAACATGAAGTTATATGGTTCTGTTGAATGACTGCCCATTTAAAAGAGGCAGCTCCTTTGCCAATGTTTCACCATCATATAAAACAGTTTGCTATACTTCTTGATTCCATTCAATCCAAAGTCACTTACTGTAGGTAGGTTGTGCTATGGCAAATATCTTTGTTTAGATATCAGTATAGACTAGTTTGAGTTTTACAAGACTCCAAAATTTAGTGACTTAAAGATCAAGTATTGTCTGGAACTGGAGCGATGGTTCAGCATTTTGAGAGCTTGCTGTTCTTGAAGAGTTCAGTTCCCAGCACCCACATGGGACAGCTCACACCTACTAAAATTCCAGGTACAGGGTATCTGACACACTCCTCTGAGCTCTGAGGTTATATGTGTTCATAGAACCTAGAATGTATCCCCAAAGGTCCTTCAGTGTTGGTCCATCCACTGGGCCCACCAAGAGTTTCATCCCACTATGACACTGTCTGTCCCCCTCCCAGAAGCCATCAATTGCTAAACATTCATTGGTTGGATTGGGATTTCTTACCCACTTTTGCGTGTCTATGCTTGGATTTTGTCTTGCATAGTACTTGCGTATGCTGTCACCAATGCTGTGAGTTCATATGAGAAGCTGACAAGCTGAGTGGAAAACTCTGTTTTCTTGTGGTCATCCATTCCCACTGGCTCTTTTAATCTTTCCTCCTATTCTTCTGTAATGATTCCTGAGCCTTGGGAGGCAGAGATATGAAATAGGTGTCGTAGTCAAGGATAAGTACTCTGTGGCCTCTTGTTCTATGTGCATCGATCAACTGTGGCTTTGGTTTCAGTGTTAATCAATATATGTTGCATATGGTAAGTTCTCTGGTGAGAGCTGAGAGATGCATTCATCCCATGCATAGAGATTGCTTTTAAGATGTGTCACTTGGGATTAAGCCTCTCATAGACACCTATTCTCTGTTTTTGATCAGTTCTGGAAGTCTGTAATGGTTCCTATCTGTTACAAAAATAAGCTCCTTTGATGAGGTGTGAAAGGTATACTTGCTGCAAATATGAGAATGCATATTTAGAATAAAGTAAGAAATTACATTTGTCTAGGGATGTAGTAAATGTAGTTTTTCTCTAAGATCTATGACCTCTCCAGACATGTGTATTTGACTATGTTTGCAGTACCGCACATGACTTCCCTCCCATTAATTGGGCCTTATGTGCCTTAATTCGAATTAGACACGTGTTGATTACCCCCAAGATCAAAATGCCACTAGTGCACCAATAGTAATAGTTTGCTGGGCCAGTCATTGCTTTTTATTAGACTTTACAACTGGAGAGGACCATTAATTGGTTTTCTTCCTTGGCAGCTAGTATAGTATCTTTTGATACCATGAGATCTAGTCTTCAGGGAGGAGGCTTTAGGTCAGTTTCAGCTCCATGTTCCAATTTCTGTGTTCAAAGTGTCCTGTCTTCAATAGTGGAGTCTTAAATTCAAGTTCTCAAAGGTAATCAAGGACTGTGGGAATACCCTGTGTTATTTAGGGAATCTCTTGGATTATCAACAACTTGAAGGTAGGTTATTCATTCCTGACACTGTGTTTTGAATTATTCCTTTCTGTTCTCTGGAGTTAGGAATGATGATCAGTCTTCCAAAGTAGAGTGTAAGGTAACTGATAAACCATGGATGTTTAAAATAAGCAGAGATGTCTAAGGAGTGGATTGTGACAGTAGTGTGTACATTCAATAATGATTCACATCTTTATTAGAAGTGTGTTTAAAGTGATCTTGATCCAAGAGAATCAAGGGGCTACCAGGAATTATCTTAATGCACTATCTTTAAGAACTCATGGAATTCAGGGATTTTTGTCATTTAATAGC
Organism: Nannospalax galili; assembly: GCF_000622305.1. Taxonomy (NCBI): domain Eukaryota; kingdom Metazoa; phylum Chordata; class Mammalia; order Rodentia; family Spalacidae; genus Nannospalax; species Nannospalax galili. Next base: position 3,617,189 of record NW_008351640.1, on the reverse strand, counting down.
ATCTTTTTCTTCATTTTCTGTTGTTAACATCTCTGAATGGTTGAGAAATATTAACTGTACCATTCCACAAAGATAATCAATCACTATTGTTAAAGATAGAACATTTCCCCTAGAAACAGGGGAAAGGATATATGAAATATTTTCTGTGCAAACTTATCTGATTAGATATCTCAGTGCACATTTAGGAAAATTCTACCTGACTAATACTTGTAAAATCTGAAAATATTTTATGGAGTTATGTAGTCTGGGAAGAACAGGAAGTGAAAAAGAGAGACAAAATGATGTGTCGACACAAAAGCATAACTATCGCCTCAAAGGGGATAAGAGATAGTCTATTCTGAAGCCAAATATGAGTGACCATGGCCTGGGAACAAAAATTTAGGTTACCCCAAAATCCATGTTCCCATGTGGGAACAGTTATATTACCTTTTTATAGTAACAGAACAAAGAAAAATCATAAATCAAGACACCTTTCAAATTCATTGTTGAATATATTCAGTAGGTAGGTCATAACAAAGCAGGGTGGGGGAGCGTTTTACTGTAGGTCTCGGATGCTATCTGATGACATTCTTAGCTTTTTAAAAAATTCTTTTTTTAAAATGTGTATGCATGTATTGCTTGCATGTAGGTAAGTGCACCCATATCATGCAATGCCTGCAGAGGTCAGAAGAGGCTGTCAGATCCCCTGGGACTGGAGTTACAGACAGTTGTTAGCTGCCATGTGGGTTCTGGGATTCAAGCTTGGGTCTTCTGCAAGAACAGCCAGTGTTGTTAACCTCCGAGCCATCTTTCCAGCCTGACATTCTTAGCTTTTTGATTTGTGAGACCTGGTGGTCTTCTAAGTTAACACATTTTATCAGCAACAAGAATGTTAATTCAGAAATAGAATTAGGCGAGGTGTGGCTATTTATGGGGTTAAAGATATCCCCAGATGATTTGTGAATAGGCTCCAGATCTGCAACATTCCAGACGCTCCACAGTCTCCACAGTGCTAATCAGTTGGTCAGCCTTTCAGGAAATTCAGTCCAAGATGCAGGAGTTCTTTCGGTGAACTTTCTTTCAAAGAAGTGAGAGATAAAAATATGAAATTGGCTGGGTGTGGTGGTGGATGCCTTTAATCCCAGCACTTGGGAGGCAGAGGCAGGCAGATCCCTGTGAGTTCAAAGCCAGCCTGGTCTACATAGTGAGTTCCAGGCTGGGGCTACAGGGAGACCCTGTCTCAAAAAGACCAAAAAAAAATATGAAATTGCTGTTGTTTTAAATATGGAATCATGCATATCTACCTAGACTGGAATAAAATTGCTTCATAATATATAAAAATAGTCTGTAAAGTATCTAATAACTAAGAATAATAATGAACTTCAAATGATTGTGATCAATGAGACCTTGAGCCATTTGTTTTCAGGGAGTATGAAAAATTAGTTTAAATGTGTTTTTGCAGAGGATTCCAAAAGAGAGATTCTAGAATAAACAAATTTGCAAACTAAAACTCATGCTACCCTCAAAACACTGCTGCAAATTGATGGGGATCTAGAGTTCATTAGCTTTCCTTCAAAGTTATAAGAAATTATCACAAACTAAATGGCTTAGAACCAAAGTGATTATCTTATATTGTGGGTTTTCAAAGTGTAATAGAAATCTTACTGGGCTAAAATCAAATCTGCATTCTCTCAGAGTGGCATGAGAATCCCTTTCTTGGAAATTTTTGGGAGCTGCTAAAATTCAGTTCCTTGCAAAGTGTGACTAACATCACTATTTTCCTTGCTATCTCTTAGAGAAGAATCATTTCCTCTTTGGATCATCTACAAATATGCTCCTGTTTAATATCTTCACTGTTTTGTGATTCTGAATGTGTGGCAATTTCTGCTGGACATATTGTGCAAACGTGAACGGAAATATCGATGGCGTGATTAAACTTGAGTCAAGTGGAGTTAACTGCGGGAGGGGAAAGCATGACATATTGAAAAAGTCTCTTCATAAGTTTTATTTATTCTTTTTGAGAATTTCATACAAGTATCGTCTGCATTGCTTCCATTCTTCGCCGTCTTCTTCCAACTCCTTCCGTGTTCTCCTTCAGCATCCATTGATTTCCTGTAGCTCTTCATCTTGCGGTGGGACCCTGTGACATTCCCCCCATTGACTTTCTCATGTCAATTTGTTTTGTTGTTATGCGTATCTTGTTAGATTATTACACTGGGGATCCATAGTCATAGCTTCCCTATCTTGTCTAGAATGCACTGACTAACACTAGTAGCAGGTGTCAAATCCCTCTGATTCTTCCATTCTTTCTGTCCCCACCCCCTCTTCTAAGTTGTTGCCTGGGCCTAAGATGTAGAGACTTTGCATTGTAGATGTGTCACACAGGGCTGAGCACTTCACGGTCACTTATTCTCTGAGTTTGACCAATTGTGTAGAACTTTGTAATAGTCTCCATGTGTTGTAAACAGAAAGTTCATCGATGAGGGGTGAGAGGTACTATTGTCTATAAATGATGCATATTTAGAATTAAGTAAGAAGTTAAGTTAGTCTAGGGAAGTGATGGAAGTAGATTTTTCTCTAGGAGCTATGACTTTCCAGCCATGTGTATTTGGATATGTGTACAGTAACACACATGAATTCTTTTCCATTGAACTGGCCTTAATTCCAATTAAGCCATTGCTAGTTACCCCCAAGATAAAAATGCCAATAGAGATAATTTGCTGGCCTGTCATTGTTGTGGTTCTTAGGTTTTTACAGCTGATAGGATCATTGATTGCTTTTTTCCCTTGGACACTTGCATAGTATCCTCTGATAGTATGAGAGCTGGTCCTCAGGGAGGAGGCTTCCAGGCCAATACCTCCAAGTCCTGTGACTGAAATATGTTTTTTTTTTTCAGCAATAGCATCTTACCTTCTTGTTCTGGGAGGCAATCAAGGGTTGTAGCAAGAGCATATATTATTTTGGGGAGTTTCTTTGACTATCCTGACCAACAAATACAAGGTAGGTTTCCCTTGCCTGTCACTATGATTTTGTTTTGAAAAGGGGATAGTAGGTTGAAGTGGTTCCAATATGTGCTTGATTCTAAGAGAATCAGTTCTGTTATACATAAGGATTTTTTTCCTGATAATCCACTGAATATAAAAATGAGTTTGTCTTTTCTCTGAGATCTTAACTATCTCACTTTAAGAGGGTGTTAGCTTATGACAGAAGAGTGCTTATTGAGAATATTAGGGATTGATTTTGCAGATAGTATGGGTCAAATACATCATCTTAGTGGTGGGGTCCTGTATTATCTTAATCACGTTTTTCAAAAATGTGATTTATCTGATATTATTTATGTAGTTTTTTTCTTTTCTTTTAATATTTTAATTGAGACAATGTCTCATGTAACCTGTGGCTGGAATTGAATTCCTGATCTTCCTATCTCCCACCCAAGTGCTGGATAATTGGCCTGGCCTCCCAGTATTTTCTAGCATTGTATGTCTTATAAAGATTTAAAAATTAAATATCATGTTGTTTGAATCAGTTTAATCACACATCATTGAAAAGTGTGCCATTTATACTAAACGTGCAGATTCTTCTTCCTTATTTGCCAAATATTTTAAACTGAATTTTATTTCATCTTTTATTCAATTTTTTATTTTTCAGAGAATATCATACATGAATACTGTATTTAGGTAATTTCAACCCCTCCCTCTCACCCCAGTAACTCCTCCCATGTCCCCAAACATACATGATTTCATAACCTTTTCTATAATAATTATTGGTAAACACACTCACATTCTCACACACATATATGATATATATTCTTAATCTACTTATTATTTTATGTATATGTGTTTATAGCTGACCTCTTGAGATTGGATAACATTTCAGTGTGCTCATTCCACAAGAAAACTGATTCTCCATCCCTGAGCAGCCACTGACTGCCTTTAGCTCTTCACGAAAGTGTAGGGCCTTGTGAAATTTCCTCCATTCAAGTCAACCTATGTTGTCATTTTTCAGCTGCTATTGAGGCACCTATATTGTTGTGGAATGGATGCAGCTTCCTCATCATGTGTAGAAGACACTATTTGATAGCAGGTATCTTGGTCCCCTGGCTGTTCCAGTCTTTTCCCCTCTCCTCTTCAATGTTCTCTGAGCCTTAGGTGTAGGACTTATGTTATAGATGTCCCAGTGGGGCTAGACACTGCACTTTCATCTATTTTCTGCAAAATTACCAGTTCTGTAGCCTGTGTCTGCTGTATAAAGGATCTTATTTAATGAGGGATAAGAGCTACAGTTATCTAGAAGTATAAGGAATATAGTCAGAATACAGTTAGAAGTTGTTAATTTAGGAGAAGCGCACTTGTAGCTTGCTTCTCCTCTAGTTCTATGACCTCTCCAGCCATGGGTAGGCCTTATTTACAGTCCCAGGCACAAGATCCCTTCTAATTAGTAGGCCTTAAATCCAGTTAAACAACTATTGTTTACCCCTGAGGTAAAACTGCCACTATTGCAACATTGGAGATGTTTTGCTAAGCTGGTCATTGCTGTGGTTCTGATCTTTTACCTGAACAGGAAGGACTACTGATTGCTTTTCTCCCTTGGTAGCTTGCATAACATCCTCTGATACCATAGGAGCTAGTTTTCAGGGAATAAGCTTCCAGGTCAGTTTCGGCTCCATTCCTTCAAGTCCTGTGTCCAAAGTGTTTGGTATCTTCAACAGTAGGATCTTATCTTCAAACTCTGGGAGGCAGCCAAAGGTAGTGGCAATAAGCTCTATTATTTTGGGGGTCTCTTGGACCCACTTGACCAGAAACTTTAAATGAGATTTCCTTTGCCTGATACTGGGGTTTCTCTTAGATAGTCTGTAGATTCTGGTGAGACCATTATTACCCCTTAGGGAATAACTCCACTTGGCAGAGTGGGAGAAGGAGTTCTAGAGAATAAGGTAGTAGGACACAGGTGTTATAAAAGGGGAAATGGGAAAATCTGGTGGGAAGTCTTAACTTTTCAGGGGAAGGGAAATACAGAGGGTGAGGAGGGAAGGGGAGTTAATTGTCATTTCTGTTGGTCATATTTATCTGCTGGAATACATATTACTCAGTTGTTAGCATTTGTTTGGTTTAAAACATTTTCCCAGAATTATGCTTGATCTGAGGAACCTACACACACTCAGATCCAGACTACAAAATCTGCACATTGTACAGAGATACAGAATGCAAGCTATGGAGCATAAAAATGCTAATAATCACAAGTTACAGCACAGAGAGGACAAAAAGCTTTATGATTTAGAAATAATGGAAGGTGAGAGTACAAATTAAATAAGGCAATCAGAGGTTAACTTTTAGGAGTGATGACACTTGAGCTGAATTCAAAGAATGTAAAGAACTAGCTCTGTTAGATAATGCTATGAGCTATTTATGTTCTCAACAACCCTGTGAATTAACTGCTATTTTTTCATAATCTTATTGAAGAAGAAAAGGAAACCAGTAAGTTTTACATATAGAAGTATAAACGCCAGAGAAATCAAGCCTATATTGGAACTCAAATGTACTAGTCTCAAGAATATAAGACAATTGGAATCCACGATCTTTATGTTTTATGACCTCCCAATCCTATAGTCTAACTGAAACTAACCTATACAGCCTCAAGGGAGTGACTAATGGGGCCAGAAATTTCCTTCCCTGTATACTAACGAATTAACTTCTAAGTTCAGTATTACTAAGTTCTAAGGAAGGAATTAAAATACTCTGAAACAGAAATATACCAAATCAGATACAGCAACTGTTACTACATTATTATTTTAATTCAGACAGTCTTTGACATGGACAATCCACTACCCAGTTTTTCTAGATGCCACTTTGATAAACACTGATTTTTTATTGAATTTTTGTGTTATTTTAGGCAGAATATCTCAAACAACCTTAATCATCTTATACCCCCATCCCTACGGGCACCCTCCCATAGCCTCCACCCCCACTAGAACCCACCATATACACTGTCATTCCTGTTAAGGCCCAATGTGTCAAGTCAGTGACCCCAGACATTCCCCAGTGCAAGTCCATCCGCTGAGGTCTAGTCAGCCTATCTAGAATCTCTTGTTTTAGGAAGATCAGCTCTTCTTCACCTAGCAGCAATCAGTTGTCAATGTTTCTTCAGCTAAGATTGGGGTCTGCTGTTCATTTCCCCAGTTCTATGCTGGGTTTTTGTCTACCTGAGTTTGCATGGCACATGTGTATGCTGACACCATTGCCATAGAATCATATGAGCAGGATCTCTGGAGCTTGTAGGACTTTGGATAGACACTGGATTTTTTTTTTTGAGTTATTCAAAAACTTTATTAGACACTGAACTAAGAACTAGAATTCAGGTATAGAAGATTCACAGTCCAGTGCTTATCAAATGACTTTCTTCAGTTATATGAAGCATCAAGTTTATAGAAATTTTCTTTCTATATAAGGTATCTCAATATTTTCTTTTACTATTTCTCAGAAGTCAGATTTTTTCAGAGCATGTTCTAGTTTCATTTCTGTTGCTATGATTAAATATCCAGACAAAAAATAACTTTAGGGAAGAAGGAGTTCATTTGGCTTACAATTCCCGGTCATAGTCCATTACCCAGGGGAAGTCAAGACAGGAACTCAAGCAGCTAGTCACATACATCCACAGTCAAGAGCAAAGACAGAATAAATGCATCCTTATTTGTTTGTTCTAGTGTCTTATATCTCTAATTAGGGAATTATGCTGCCCAGAATGGTCTGGGCTGGATCCTGCTACATCAACTAATGATTAAGAGGATCCCCCTGAGACATGCCCACAGGCCAACCTGATCTAGATAATTCCTTATTAAGACTCTCTCTAGGTTGTGGCAAGTTGACATTTAAAACTAACTAACACAATCAATATTTTTATTATTGCTTTACTTTTTAAAAAATTTTTACAAAAACTTTATTGAGAATTTCATACATGTATGTAATGTGTTTTGATCAAATCCATGCCCACTCCCTCCCATCCAAAATTCCACCCTCTGAAGACATAACCCTAAAATCTTTTAAGAATTAGATACAAGCTCCCAAATACTTTTGACATTTTTGGCCTATGGAACAAAGTATGTTGCTAACAGGCCCAAGGACATTTTTGCTTTTAGCTAAGAAACTGTCTAGATTTCTTTGGGGTCTTTTTACCCTAAATGCCTAGCCAATTCCTACGTCCTATTCTCATCACACCATCCTCTGAAAGGGTTACACAAATTATCAATGAGGAATAGGGATGCAGACCACTCTGGCTTCTTCCATACTGAACAGGGAGGCAGGGTGAGGCAATTGGAGTACCCCTTCAGTGGGTCTATCTAAAAGACTCCCAAATTGCATAACTCTTGTCTCTAAGGGGAGAAGAAAGTCCTTGAATCATGAATAGGAGATGTGAATGAGAAGTAAAGGCAAGAGTAATTAGCATTACAAGTTCTAGACAGGGAACTAGAAAAAAAGCAAAACAGGGTCACTGGATGCTCACCTGAGTATCCAGCCACTCTTCCCAGCCAACTAGTCCAGTTTTGGAAGTCAAAAGAAAAATGAGGAAGAACCCAATAGAGGGATGCTTTTGGAAGCCCTTGTCAAGAAACTCCAATGGACTCTCATATGAACATTTGATAAACACTGATTTTTATAGAACTTTGTATAATCAGTACAGCTTTGGAACCCAGAAGGAACAGACTTCCTGAAGGGAAGCAATTATTTTTCTTACATTTATCTTATCAATGAATCAGGAATGATCTGGGAGAGAAAATCTGATTTAGAGGCTGCTGCCTATAAGCCTAGAAGCTATTGACAGCTGATTATTGTGGGGTGGGGAAGAGTTGATCTTCTTTAGGGCAGTAACTCTAGATAGGCTGACTAGGCTCCAGTTGATGAACTTGCATCAAGGAACATCTGAGTACAAAATATTGATTGGATAGGCCTTAAGATATATTACAGAATGCATGAAATCCTGCGGGGAGACTATTGGGGTGTATCGACAGGGAAGAGGGTCTAATATGGTTAAGATCTATTATATGCAATGCACAAAAAATCAATAAAAATATACATAAATTAAGAAGAGAAGCAATGGGAGTTGGGGAAGAAAAGAAGCTCTAGATTAAAAGGAAACATGTGCATTGGTCATAGCTGTCCCTGGTTCTGAACTTTGGGAAGCTATATTCATTTGACACTGTTTCCTCAGTATACAGGAGAATTTTGTAACTGAGTTGCAAATCTGTTAAATCTAAACTTGTCTTTATATTTAAAACGATATTGGAAAGATCAAATGGGTGTGTGAGTGAAAATTCATGAAGTGGATCCTTGAGAAAGAGTCAATCAGAGAAGGATGCTGAGAGGGGCATGGGGCATCTATCTAGAAGGTGCCTGGCAAATAACAAATTCAGCAGGATGTTGAGAGGGGCACAGGGCATCTACCTAGAAGCTGCCTGACAAGTAAGAAATTCAGCAGGGATGATTTAGAGAGTTGTGCAAAGTAAGCTTGGCATAAATTTCCTACCTTAAGCAGGTATTGTTTATTACATTCCCTTCGTTTGCTTTATATGTTTGATAACAGGCCCTTTAATCCACAAATGTCTTAATGTGGGCAACATATATGTTTGTATGGGTGTGTCTTTATTGTGTGTGTGTGTGTGTGTGTGTGTGTGTACTTCGTCAGGCATTCTATTCTTTTTCACTGAAATACACAACACATATCAGCATTAATGTTTTGTAATGCTAGTATTGAGCATATATAAGTATGTTTTCACAATAAAACTGTCATGATTCTCATTTATTTTGCTAATTCATCTTAAAAATTAAATAAAGTTGAGAGTTTGGTCTTTTTTTCCAAGATGAGAAATGCTAGACTAAAAAACTTTAAAACCCCTTTGCTATTAAACAACAGATCTGTGTTGAGATTCAGATCTGAGGAATGGGGAGCCATAATTACTTTGTTACCCTGTAAACTCTATTGGAATGTTATCAATGACACACAATTCATTAACTGACCCAATGTTTTTTCATAACTGAAGTTCATAAACCAGTCAGTGGCTGCTGAGGGATGGAGAATCAGTTTCCTTGTTCATAAACCAGAAGCCATATATGCAATTAAACTTCGAAGAAAATACATTGTGATTGCTTTCTTCTCCAGTATTTGTTCAAGATGGACATCCAGCCGTGGGTCAAGTGTGAATGTCTACTGATAGAAGGTCTAGGTGGAAATTCTGGTTAATTTTCTATTACAGAGTAGTACCTAGGAAAATCACTTGTAATATTCTACAAGTTAAATTTGTATTCCTCTTTTAGTCATATTAAGGAGTCACAGTTTACTGGATTAGAGTAATTCCTCTGAAATTTTAGAGTGTACAAATGAAAATACAACCTCCTATTTAATTGAAGACCTAGGCATATTTCTGTTGATATACATGTAATTCAAATGGTAATAAAAGAATCATTAATATAGCAATCATCATAGTTATTAATTCTCACTTCTGGTTGCTTTGCTTCCTGTCCCCTGCAACCACAACTGAAATGACAAGTATTTTGAATGTGGCCAGAGTTAGAATTTATATGTCTATATTTAAGGATGACAAGCATCAGTAGAGTGGGTAAGCAGAGCTTAAAGTTAGGTAAGACACATGGAAAAGCTCAGGAAGTATTTTTTGATATCATGAATCATAATTTGTTATGTTCTAGAATGGAAGTTAGAATTTAAAGTACTATTTGTTCTATACTAACATCCTCAAATTTGCCCACCCACACAACTTACGCCTTTGAAAATACTCAAGATACGTGCATTAATTTGCTTTCTTTATAATATTTAACATTTGAAAGATATAAGTTCTGATATTACTAAAATATGAGAAGCTTGTGCAGATGAAGGTTTTTCTTGAAAAAAACTTTTATTTAAATGCACATTAACGAATATGTGTTACTAGAATGCTAATGTAGTCATTTAGTACAGAGCAAAGAATACTAGTTCAATCAGTCCATTAGCAGTGCTCTCTTTGACCAAGTTGTGTTGCTGTGTGGGAGAACTATAATTTTGTCTTCTTTCTGCCCCTTTACCACCATCATACCTCAGCCCACCTGATTATAAACACTCAGGGTTGCCAAAATAAGCTGTACAAACTGGTTACACGTCTGTCAAGTATCTTATACCTCTATTGTACTGGTTATTAGGTACGCTAGTTTGTTTCTCCATTGCTGTGACAAAATACTCTGACTAATACCAACTTGGGGAGGAAAGGCTTTTTTTTTTTTTTTTTTTTT
>NW_008351640.1:3606486-3606925 GCF_000622305.1 Nannospalax galili | reverse complement strand
AAGGTAAGAACTCAGGGCAGGAACCTGGAGGCAGGAGCTAAAGCACAGGCCTCGGAAGAATGCTGCCTCCTGGCTTGCTCCCCTGGCCCCTGATCAGTCTCCTTTAATATGCAACACAGGCCCATCTGTCCAGGGGTGGCACCACCCACAGTGAGCTGGACCTTCCCACATCACTCAATAATCAAGATACTCCACAGACAAGGCCACAGACCAGTCCAATGGAGGAAATTTCTCAGTTGAGGTTCCTTCAACCCAGGTGTTTCAAGTTGACACCAAACCTACCAGTACACTAGGTATGTAATTAATATGTATATATTTGTATGAAATAATCCTCATGATAAGTGACTTATTGTTAAAAAATATGATACTGTTTGGTTTTCTTCTACAAAAATATTGACTGCATCTTGACTAATAAAATTATGCAATTTGTTTACTGGAT
>NW_008351640.1:3601593-3606464 GCF_000622305.1 Nannospalax galili | reverse complement strand
ATATATATTAAAAATCAAATGCAAAATTTAACAAATACAATTTTCAGTCAATTTCCTCAACTCATTAAGACTAATTGAAAGTATCAAATAGGACACAGGAGAGATGATTCAGCATTTAAGAGCACTGGCTGCTCTTGCAGAGGACCTGGGTTCAGTTCTCAGCACCCTCATGTTGCCTAAGAAACATCCATAAGTACAGTTACACCTGATCCAATGCCCCCTTCTGCCCATCATGGGCATTTTATGACATGTGTGCACCTATATACATTCAGGAAAAACAATCATAAAGATTAGATAAATATAAATAAATAAATAAATAAATAAATAAATAATAAAAGTTGAAAGTCCCAAATACATGGCTTCGCTTGGTGGTACACACCTGTAGTCCCAGCACTTGGCAGTAATAAAACTGTATTTTAGTGAACTAAAGCATGTTTTAGGTTTCCTCTAATTATAATTTTTAGAAAAAAAATCCTTGCTTATTTTTTTTCTGTCTCTTCCCATTGGATGGCACATTCATAGTTACGTTTCTTACATGTTTTGAATAACACACTGAATAAAGCAGTGTTTAATACTTATTTTCTGGATCAAATATCTCTCTCCCAGAGCACCTAATGGCAGTCTACATTTGATAGAAGAAGCACAATAATTTTTTTAATATTTTAATTGAATTTTTGTGCATTTCATATAATAGTTCTTAATTAAATTTAGAAGCCCTGCCTTCATTCATGTACCCACATACATGTCATGTATGTTAAATCTTATCCTGTCAAACTAAACTTGTACCCAGGTGTCCTTTTGTGCAAGTTTATTCACTGGTCTAGTTTGCCTATCTAGAGATTTAAGAAAGACCTACTCTAACTCTCCCAGCAGTAATCAGTTGCCAACAGTTTCCAGGCTAGGTCCAACCCTCTGCCCATTTCCCTTGCTCCATGTAATTGAGTGGGCATGAGTCTGTGCCCAGTGACAGCATTTTCACAAGTTCATATGAGCAAGTTTCCAGTGGCCGGAAAGCCATCATTTCCCTATGCTCATGAAACAACCCTGACTCTTATAATCTTTCCATTCCCTCCTCTGCCATGGTCCCAGAGTCACGAGTGGGAGATGTTTGGTATAAGAGTCCTATCCAGGAACATATAACCTGTGGTTTCTTATTCTTTAAAAGTTGGCCAGTTGTGCCTTCTGTGTGCATCACACTGATGTATAATGATGCTTCAATGGTGAGAGTTGAGGGATGCACTAATTTTCTCTTACCCACAGCACCTTTCCACTATGTTCCATGAGTCTTTGGTGTAGCAGTTCCACTGTAGATATGTCACCTAGAACTGGGCATCTCTCAGATATATATTCTCTATGTCTAGCCAGTTGTGGTGTTCTGCAGTAGCCTCCATCTATTGTAAAAGGAAGCTTCTTTGATGAGTGGTCTACCACATACTTGTTTGTAAATATAAGAGTTCATATTCAGCATATGGTAAGAATTTTCATTTGCCTAGAAATATGACAGAGATAGGATTTTCTCTCAGATCTATGATCTCTCCAACCACATATATTTCACTGTGTTTACAGTGCCATTGAGATCACTTCCACTGACAGGTTTTATGTCCATAAATTTGTGAAGTTACTAGAGCTTCTTTTGCTATTGATTATAAACTTTATTGCATTGTGCACAATAATTTTTGATAGTGTTAGGTGTGTCTAATATTTATGTTTAATAATCTTCCTAAGAAGAACTGCATTACTATCTCAATAGAGATTGCATAGAACAGTTGAAAACAAAATGGGACTTGCTTCGTGCTTTAATATCGTTTGATGTATAACTAACCTGAGGGCCAGTGAGATCACTCAGTGAGTAAGGAAGCTTGCCACTTGCTGAGCCTGATGTCCTGAATTCGGTCTCTAGAAACACTTGGTGGAAGGAGAGAACCTATCCTCACAGGTTGTCTTCTGAATTCCCATATGCACCGTTGCATGTACACACTCCCAGACTCCCATCACAAAATAAATAAATAAACAGTATAAGAAATAATATTACATCATATCATTTTCAAATTTCATCTTATAATTCTAAAGGTAAGGAAAGAAGAAAATAAAATGAAGCAATTTATCTGTTTTGAAATAAGCAGTTCCCAGTTATCAGTTTTAGCTAAATCAAGGCTATTGGGAAGGTATTTTCTGATTTTCTGAAGTTGTTAACACAGAAACTGTCAGTTAATCACTGGCCTTTTTTTTTTTTTTTTACCATTGTGACTTTAGTCAAATCACTGACCTTTCTGAGCTACAGTTGACTCCTTTAAAAAATAGGCTAATTATTATACATGCAATCTCTCAGTTCCAAATACTTGATTTGCCATACCCTAACTTTTCTGAGTTCTATGTATGGGTGAGCCCAATCTGGGATTCTGAACATTCTCAGGTGCTGAAAAGTTCTTTAAGTGTTATGCCAAATATGAAAGATCAATATGCTGCTATACATATAGGAAAATAACCAGGTGTCTGAGCCAGATGCTCCTTAGTACCTGACATACTGAAGCAGAGTACCTTTTTTTTATTAATGCCCTTCCCTGGATCACTGAAGCCCTCCTAATATATTTTTGGATCAATCACCCTGTTTCTTTCCTTTAAATCCCAGCTGGCCCCATCTGGGGACACACTGGGACAGTGCCTCATGAGAACCCCCCCCATTACTGATGCTGAGACAATTCCTGCTGTAGGTCCAATCTGATATACAAGCTTAATACCTAGAATGATTCTGAGAATTAAATAAACTACTCTATACAACAGGATTGCTAAGAATGTTCATCAGGGGTAGGTCATCAGATAGGAATCTGCAGACTGTCTTTTCCCTCTGCCATAGTTACTGAGCAGAAGCAACCTAGAAAACAGTAACTCACAGAAAAAGGATACACGGTCTGTATACTCCATTAAAAGAAAAACAAAAACAAAACACTGCATAATGTTTGATGTTCTTATGGATATACCACCCTAATAGTATTGGTTACATTAATACAAAATGTTCATTCAGCTTTGATTTGCCTTCTATTTTTAAATAACCTCATTTTCTCTTTTATCCAAACTTTTCCTTGTATTTCATATGATATTTCTATGGATAGCCTGAGATGCTGCCTTTGGATATTTCCTGTTGTAATCTATGTGAAGTCCAATTTGGTGGACTAAAGCTACAACTCATTAACTTGATGGTTAAAACCATATCCAAAAAGTAAAACAAATTAGATAGTATGTAAAAGATTTACAAAAAAGTAAATAATGAATTCATAGTAGATAAAAATGTACTCCTGTAAGCAGTCAAGAAAGCAAAGTGTTTCCAACTCCTATCCCTGAAGCTTTGATAATCCTTATTGGATGTTATAGGAGCATCATCCTAAAGTTATGCTAGTATAAAGAATATCAAGAGGGGCTGGAGGGATAGCTCACCCATTAAAGGTTCAGGCTAACAACCAAAATAAGAATATCAAGAAAAGACACATACAAAGGGTTCATTGACTTATGCTGTTTCCATGTATCTGTACTGTTAACATGGATTTAATATCAAAGGTGAAATTGCTCTTTTCTTCTGCCTATATCTCCTCCTAATTTGCTCCCTAAATGATATAATACTTCCCAAATACACAGTAAGGTGTATTGCTAGAAGTTCAGTAAATGTTTGCTGAATTGAGTTGCCACATTAACATGTAAATCATCACACTGCAGAGTTTGCAGCATGAAAATCTTAAAAACCTAGGTTTACTCAAATTTGCATATTATTTAGAAAATGAACAAACCCATATCAGTGTCTCCTTTTAATGCACATGAACAAACTCATTTGAATGGTTTTAGGTGCTATCAGTGACCAACAAGTCACATGCTCCTCTAAATGACCCTAATGTGGGGACTGATCCTTTTTTTAGAAGGTTGCCTACAAAATTATATTTTTAACGAATTATGTTCCAAATAACATTTTTCAGAAAATTTTCTCATTCACTGTCTATGTTTTCAGCTCAATGTTTGAAAAAATATACATAATTAGGTTTCACAAACATCTTGAGTTCTTCTACATAATCAAAGTTCATCAGTGAATAAATGACAAGCTACTGAAACAGTGTCAAGCTTTTCCCCAGTGTAAGGCTGCTGTTTTGTTGAACAGTCATTCTTTACTTATGCCCTGTTTTGGTTATGGTGTTGTGTCTCTGAAAATCTTTACTCTAAAAGGCTTATAAAAAATTGTCTTAGGATTTTCCTGCTTTATTTTTCAATTTAAATACACAACTTGGTTTCCTTCCAACTTCTTTTACCTGCCTTTCCAATGCTTCACTCAAGAAAGTAACTTTTGGGGGCTGGAGAGATGGCTTAGTGGTTAAGAGCACTGACTGCTCTTGCAGAGGACCCGGGTTCGAGTCCCAGCACCCACATCGCAGCTATGAACTGTCCTTAACTCTAGTTCCAGGAGAATCTGAAGCCCTCTTCTGACATCCAAGGCATTGTATGACACAGGTGCACTCATATACATGCAGGCAATACACTTATACACATAAAAATAAAAATAACAAATAAAATATTTAAAAAAAGAAAGTAACTTTTCTTCCCAAGCCCATGTGACCCCTGAAAAACAGATCCTCAAACGACCTTAAGAGTAAAAATAATTTGGTTTATCTGGGCCAACTGTATGGCCTTAAACTCCCAAAAGGAGTGTATAACAAAAGATTAAAGGGGCCAATATAATTTTTGAGAGTCCATATGTACAGTGAAAGGCCATATAACAAGCAACAATACCAGATAGGAGATAGCTTCTTTTGAGTTGTTGGCCAGTGTGGCCCAAGGGACTCCCAGATAGTAACCCAGCATAGAACTGGGAAAATGAACAGCAGAACCCAATC
>NW_008351640.1:3578217-3601326 GCF_000622305.1 Nannospalax galili | reverse complement strand
CACACACACACACACACACACACACACACACAAAATCAACAAATAAAAAATCTATTATATTTGAGGAGGAAGCATGGAAATTTATGTCATATTAATTAGTAGAAGTGATAAACATTATATGACTAGCAATCATCAGATACATAGAGATCACAGACACATGCGTAAATATCTAAGTGTTGGTCGCATTCAAAATGTAGGAAACAGGCCGGGCTAACAGTGTATTTTAAAATGAAATGGAGATCTTCTTTAAAGGGTAAAATCTCATTCAATTTTATGTCTTACAGGGTTTATACTATGTTCAATATTGTATAACTGTGTTAATTCAACTGTGAACCTAGAAACTGGCACCCGCTTGTGAAAGAGATGTACTCTTCCTCTGGAGTGTGTTACTGAATATGTTAAATCTGTAGTGAAATGCTTCTTCTAATCATATAGTTATTAAAAATTTAAAAAATGTATAATATATGCATAATCTTAAAAAAAGAAAGTAACTTTTATACACCTTTAGCTAAAGACCATGGAGAAACATCCAAAATGTTTGTCAAACTGCACTAACTATAGGCAAAAATTCAGAAGTTATGCTCTTAAACTGAAGATATATACCTGATCAAGTAAAATTATACCTATATTTCATATTGTATTGCCTCTAATTCCAGCTGCTTCTATCTACACGAGTAAATTCAAGTGCTAAACTAGAATTATGTAACAGGAAGATCGGTACCAAACATTTGATAGGGGTTTCTACACATTCAATGAAAAGATAGTTTGGCAGTTTGTAATTTTACAGCAAGTTTAACTTTTAAGTGACTCTGAAAAGCAACATTGATATTCATTAATTTAAACAAGTTTAAAGGAAAATCATGGCTCGTTTCCCAGCCCATCTAGACATAAGTACACTTTAACTGGGAGTACGAAAGGGGACAAGATGAAGGAGGAAAAGCCGTGCGGAGGCACACTTACAAATCTTATAGGCTACAAACCTCCTTGGTGCTCAGCGGCTGAAGTCTTTGTCTTGTCATCACTGAATTCCATTTCGTGTTTCTACAATCACAATGCAGTTTTTATACTCTGCAATTATTTTTAATTGTAAGGATACACAACCCCTTATTAAGCTAAGAGGAAGATGGTAACTGTGCATATTAAAGAAACTGCAAACTCCAGGAGTCTATTTTGATTTCTGAATAAATTTGGCACTCTCTTGAATAGTGATTGCCCCATTTTTGCTCCTTGGATGTGGGGACACTTTACAAAGAAACACCCTGACAGCATCCTTTCAGAAACTTTCTGATGGAAGCTTGGAGAGTGAAGACTCCATCTAAAGATTATCTGCCCCTCAGTGGCCAAACAGCAGGAAAAGCAGCTCTGCTCTTCAGCTGTAGTTTCTTTAGGTGAAAGAAGAAAATTCCACAGCCTCTCAGTGTTCACGACTGTAGTTTTAGGCAAAGATGATGATGACTACAGAAGGTTCCATTTAAATCTAGAAAGTTCAGAGATAGGGTAGAAGTAATTGATATGTGTCAGGCTGGAAGCAAACCCTCTCTTTGCAGGTTAGATTTTGCCAACTTGAGGAAATGAGAGTCACCTGGGAAGAAGGAACCTCAACTGAGGAATTTTCCACATCTGTTTAATTGGCTTAGGAGAGGCCAACCCACTCCAAGTGGTGCCACCCCTAGTCATTTGGGCCTGGGTGGTATAAAGAAAACAGCTCAGCAGGCTGGGGGTAGCAAGCTAGTAAGCAGCACATCTCCATGGTCTCTGCTTTTGATCCTGCCTCCAAGTTCTGACCTTGTGTTCCTGCCCTGACTTTCCCCAGTGATAAATGGTGCTTCGGGTGTGTACAATAAACTAAACCATTTCCTTCCACAAATTGTTCCTTGTCAATGTTTTATCACAGCTGCATAAAGGGAACCAATACACACCCCCTCCTGGCACTGCAAACATACACCACATACACACACACACACACACACACACACACACACTTAGACTGTAACACACACACCAACACCACTACCACTACCACCAATCTGTCTACATCCCTGATTATTCTAGGTAAGATTCAAGAGACTTGTTTTAGTGAGCTGGTTTAATTTCATTTTCCACCAATAGCTCTGCTTTTAAATTCAACACTCCTTGAGATATCATTTTCAATATGTATATATATTTCAATTTTTATGTATATGAGTGTATTGCCTGCATGTGAGAAAGTGTGCCCATGTCATGCAATGCCTGTAGAGATCAGAAAAAGGCATCTCAGATCCCCTGGAACTGGAGTTACTGACTATTGCTGGCCACCATGTGAGGGCTGGGGATTGAACCCAGGTCCTCTGCAAGAGCAGTCAGTGTTCTTAATCACTGAACCATCTCTCCAGCTCCTTATCATACATTTTTATGACATTATGTAGTTTCTATTTTAGTGATCATTATATAATTATGTAATTTTAATATGTATAAATAATGATAAGCTTCTCAAAAACAAGTATCTGTTTTTATGTGTTCACCTTTTCTGTTTTGTGAATAATATATACATACAGAGCACATACATATACATAAAATGCATATATAACATGCATATCTAGGACATAAATAGGACATATGCATATATGATCATTTATGCATATTAATTTTAATATACATTCACACCTATGTGGATGTATATCTTATATGTACTTGTACTGAACTGAGAGAGATAACTTTTTTTCTTGTATTGCATCCTATTAAAACACAGGAGTGTAATTGCCAGGAAATTGCTTCTATTTCATTGAGTGTGTGTGATTAGTTTATAAATTATGTTTTGTAAATTATATTATAAATTAAACCAAAGTTTGTCTCTCAATAGACAGTCTAACCTAAGGTATTTCTATTTTGACCTCTGGTACTTGAATTTTTGGTTTTAGATAATGTCATGAAGAGCAATATCAAGGTTTGCATGAGCCAAGCACATTCTCACTCTAATTGCATTACATAAAAATTACTTATTCTAGATAGGCTGTATAGACTCCAGTAAAAGAAGGGTCATTTCAATAGAAATGCTTACACAGATAAGACTTAACATTTATAACAGAATACCTGAAATCTGGAGAGGGTGCTCTATGGGGAGGAGGAGTCTAAATTTGATTAAGATGTATTATAAGAAATGTACAAAAAATTTTAAAATACTAAAAATAAATACTAAAAGTTTTTTAAATACTAAAAATAGCTACATGGAAATAGTACAAGTGAGTCTGGCAAATTAGATGCTGGTGTGCAAACAAAGTAAAAAAAATTGATTGTGTATTGCACAGTCTCAGTAATGTCTTCCCTTATCAGAGTCCAAGCATTTATTACTGACAATACTTGCAATGAACGCTTCACAAAATTGAAAATAATCAGTTTTTAAAAAATATTACATTGGTAATTTGTAAAGAGAAACTGATCTTCACCCTTCTCTTTTTCCTCCAGAAAAGGACAGTTATCTAAGTAAACCACTTAGTGGGTGGGGCGTTTCAATACTGTTCAGCAGTGTGTGTTAGCACTCTGCAGCTACTTTTCAGTTAGAATTGTGTTGTGACCTGCTCTTCCCCTATATATTCCGTTCCATTCTGACAATGCTAAGGCTCTCCTTTCCTCTTTCTCCTTCTCATATCCAGCATTAGCATGGATGATTTGCTTGAAGTATAAGCCAGACTGCAGTTTTCTAGCTGGAGTGAGATGAAGGAGAGATGAATTTCACCTCTAACTCAAAGTTGAGAAAATACCATATCAAATAACGGTGCAATTTTATGTTTGGTGCATCACAACATTCTTGTGCAGCCTTCAAGGATATTTAGAAAGATCAGATTTGAATGTTCATGCTTCTTAAAGAGGATGAGAAGCTAGAGGGCCAATTTGTTGCTGTCAACACACCATCTGCATAACCTTGGTATTTCACCGTTGGCTCTGTGGTTGTCTTTCACCCTATAATCCCATTGTGTAGCTCTCATCACAATTAAAAACCTTTAAGGTCATGACAGTGCATCCTTACCATTGGTGCATTTTCTACTGTTTCCCACCTCTGACATACATGTCATGAGAATTTTGACTATGAAAAGTATAGATAAAGCAGTTTGAGAATTTTCTATCATATTTCAATATCTTTGAGAATATGTTTTGCTTAGAGGCATTTTTTTGCTACAAAAATGTGAAAATGTTATTGAAATCTACCCCATACAAAGCAACAAGCCCAGATGGTTTCACAGGAGAATTCTATAAAAACTTCAAATGTCATGCTACCCCTCAGCTACCCATATTTACATATTTTTGTGGAATACAGAAAATGACAGAACCCCCCTGATTCTTATTCATTCTCTGAAACTCTTTCTCTCTGTCTTGCTGTCTGTCTCTATCTCTTTCTCTGTTTGTCTCTCTGTGTCTGTCTGAAGATCGAACCCTGTAATGCTGATAACTAATTAAGGTAAATATTATTAATGAATAGATGTCAAAACAGTGTGGAACCATAATGTGAACATATGGTATATCCACATGGTGTTAAGGCATCCCCTCATTCACACTGTAATTCTTAGTTACAAGAGGAAGAACATGTCTTTTATATAGGAAAACTCTGGAAACCACAATCCTAACACTGACAAGCATATATCATAGTCTTTGATACACTTTTTTTCTCCTTTTCCTAAATACTGCTTCCATTTTCTTTCCTAGAGTAGCATGTGACTAAGAATAGGACTTCACTAATTAATCACTTGAGCCTCTCTAGAAAAATGCTATGTGCGCAATCACCATGCAGGCTTCTTGCGCCTCTATCATGTACAGCTCTCCTACTCAAAAATATTCTTCATTATGTCAGTTTTATAAAGAGCACAAATCTATGTTAGGAAGAGACCAATTTTGTCTACGATAATCATAAAGGGCCTGAATTAGAGCCATGCTAGTTGTTTTGAAAAAAATAGATCAAAATTCCATGACTCAACAAGACCAAAGTTTCTCTCTCAACAAAGAGTCCAGCTTAGGTGTTATGCTGCAACCTCTGGGATTCAGTTTCGTTTCAGATGCTGCTATGAAGATAAACAAACAATTTTAAAAGGCAGCTACTGTTCCAACTACCATTCCATCGAAGAGAAAGTAGTTACATACCACACTTAGTGCAAAGAAAGCATGGCAAATGCCATGCCACTGAGCAGCCAAAGATAGGGGTTATCAATTAATTGCATGTTTTTCAATCCAAGAAGCATCTTCACTTAGTCCAGAACTAAAAATCCAATGGGTTCTTCAAATTTATCAGTTTTAAATATTGCCACCTCCTCATTTTGCGGTGAGAATTCTATATACCTAATTGTATGGAGATAAATAAAATTAACCATAAAAAATACAGTGGTATACTCTGTTATCATTCATCAGAAGTTTCTTACAAAAATATTTATTCTCAGTATTCATGCATGTCATTATAAGAATGGAATAAGATAGTCATTTTTGGAACCTTCTTTAGTTGCCATACACTTATTTATAGAAATGGTAGGTCAGTGCTTAAGATAGGCATCATTTGCTTAGGGGAAGATAATACTAAACTTTCCTTTGCAGTTGGGACTATAAGTCAGTTGAATATTTTAACCAAATAATATAGGTAATTACTAAAATAAAAATTAATATCAAATATTTATGCCAACTGGAAACTCACCAACAAACAGTATCTTGGCATTTTTCAATATGAGACAGCATTCTATCTAATGTAATTCAAATTATCTATCACTATGTTAACAATTACTAGATCATATGAGTATTTATACTGTTTGGCTTTAATCTGTCTTTTCTTCCTTCTCTCTTTCCTTCCTTGTCCTTTCCCTAACTTCCTTCCTTCTTTCATTTCTTCTTGTTTACTTATTCACTTTTGGTTCATCTCGAATTAAGAGCCATTTTTATGGTTTAATTTGTGATCAGACTCCACTTATATTCATACTGTTTTAACCATATTCACCAACTTCACATAAAAATTTCAATTAAATAATCACTCTCTCTTCTTGAATGTGTCCTAAGTTGTCAGCCCATATTTCATAAAACAGCAACTAGTTCTTTGTACAGGTACATTTCAAAAGCGCAATGATTCAATACATTTTATATCAAATTATAAAGAAATAGTACAAAAGTTTAGGAGCATGTTTCTGCTGAGCATTCAACTCAAAGAAAAGACACATTCATGATGTGGGATAGCATGCCAGTCACATTAACTCAACAAATATTATCTTAGTCAGTATGTCTGTAGCAAGACCAAGAGCTTTATTCTGCCTCTGAGAATTTCTTGGACTCTCACCTCTGTGATTTATTTATCTTTCTCACCTCTGTGATCCCAGTGAAATCCGGTTGTATGTTAAAGAAACACAACCTTCATGAACAAGTGCCCTGCCTGAGATACTATGTGGATGAGCACTTCTCTTTAAACATTGTATATGCTTAGTCATTTCATACTTTAAAAAAATTCATTTCTTAACTACTGTATCTGTATACATGTAACTAGTATACATAATCCAGCTACACACATATGTAGTGTATATGTAAAGAGCAAAATGCATTGATAATTCCAAGATTTCAGCTCTCTTGAAATTCCATTGTTTTAAAATACAGTGCTTAAAATATGAGTAAATTTAACTAATTGTATAGACACAGCTGTCTATAACTTCTTGTATTCATGCTACTTTTAAAATTTAAAATGTTACCAATTCTGTAGGTTTGAAGTACATGCATATAAATGACAGGCGAGATTTATCACTAAGATGTGATTTTTTTTCCCATCACAGAGAGCTCAGGGCAATCTTGAAATGATGTATTTCAAGGTAATACCATGAGTGTTTCCTTTCTGCTTAGAATGTCTAATTATATTTGGTTCAATTAATTCCTAGAGTGTTCAGGGCAAAAAAAAAATCCCTTTATCCTATCATCCTATAGAGCTAAAGGTATGATATGTGCTGAGCTAGAGCAACCTTTAAAGCTGATCAAACTTCTGAGAAAAATCCTATATTATGATTAGTGATGGGCCTAGTCCTGTGAAGCGAATAGAGGTGAAAGACTCAAGAGGGTTCCAAGGTCGGAGCTGGATGAAAGAGCCTGGATGGTGAACTGTGTATCTAAACATTATTGTACCTCCCTTGGTGGCTGGAATTGGGTCTGAAATCCTGCCAATACATAACATCTTGGGAGATCTTATGAGTTTTATTAATTTAAGTCAAGTCAGATGAGCTAAGAGAGCATTTTGCTGTTTCAAAAGTACTAGGTAAAATATGAGGGAAGTTGCAGACACAGTCCCCAGGACTGAGTATTGGGGCTCAGACACCAGGACCACTTCAAAGCCTCTGAGACTATTCAAACCTAATTATCAACAAATAGCAATGCATACAAATCATTTTTAAGCAATAAAATAGGTCATAAATAATTGCAACAAAAAAGGCTCCTAAAGTAGTTAGGGACTGGAAGAATTTCACTTTCATCCAACACAATAAAACAACAGATTAATAACAGTTTTTTTTATGATTTGTGGTAAAAATAAATACAATGTAAACCTCTGAGCTTTGTTTATTTGTATTTCATAATATTATTTGTAATAGGAGACTGAAACCTGCACACAGCATTGTTTACTGGGAACTGAGACTCCTGTGGGTGCCAAGGGTATCTTTCGCTCTTTGAGATCCTAAGGATGAGGATTTCCATAACTGCAAGAGAGGAAGGATTTTAGTAGTAAATAGATCATATAATTCCTGTGATTATAAACTAAATGCAAGTTTTCTTTTTTTGCTTCCCCTGTATTAAATAGTTTTCATGGAATTTTGAGAAAGTTGTCAAATATATATATGAATATATATGTTTTTGTATTTATTGCATTATTTAAAATATATGGAAATCAGTATAATGAAAAAATATGCATTTCTTCACATATCGAATCTGTTTAGGTATGATATTTATCATATATTCTCTTAAATTTAACTTTCTCCTAAATTTTATTAAATTTTATTGCATAAAATCATGAGTTTCATTGTTTCTCAATATCAAATATTCAATTAAACATTTTTCCCCTGAATATTTATTTTTACCTAAAACACCCCTATCTGCTTTAGGAGATAAAACCCTGAACAAGACACACATCATTAAACAAGAATATTAAGAAGTAATTAGTGAAGAAATTGGCAAATATTTCTGAAGATATTTTGCAATGGATTCTGAATGCAGCTCAGTGTGATACCATGTGCTTAGCATGTACAGGAATCTGGGTTTGACTACAATCACATGCATAAAACATTGCATTTCAAAAAAACTGATATGACTTAGGGAGGCAATACTATACAAGATGAGGAAAGTATCTACTTTTCTGGATTTCCATTCTGTCAGATTGTTCGGATAAGACAAATATGATATAAATAAGGTATAACGCATAATAGAGACAGAAGGAGTCAAGAGGATCAGCTCATATCTCTACAGAAGTCCAAAAAAATAAGCTAAAGAAGAGTTTGATGTTGAAGCATCTATGGCCTGTCAATAGAGAGAAGGTTTATACTTCAAGAAAGGTCCAAACGTTCAGTTGCAGAAAATGAAGCTAGTTAATATATGCATATATTTTGTTACTCTTGCTGTCTCTGTTAGGTGGAGATCTTGACTATTCAGAAAGGTAAGGAACACAAGGAGACTATACTTAATTCTGTTGCTGAGAAATTCTAGTATGGTTTCTGACAAAAATCTCATTATTAACTTGTTTATTCTTCATTATGAAGGGTAAAATGGGGTGGGGAAATGGGAAGGCAGGACAGAAGAGGGAGTATGAGGAAGGATGAGTAACAGCAGAAGCCTTTTTAAAAAGGCACATGGAAACCTAACATTGTAGAAGTATATACATACACATCATAAAATGAGGTTAAAAAGAGCTATCCTATAATCATGGGGCATTTCCCATCAGCTAATGAAAAAAGAAAAAAAATCCCTCAATTCCAGGAATGGACTTCCTCTCTGGAAGCTGTTGGCCAGGAGTCCTCAAGCAATGCTGGTCAATCTTCCTGCTCTTGGTTACTCACCACAATTGAATGGTAAGTCCCTGTTGCTTAAGTCACTACATACATAAGCTGTAGAACAAACAAGGAGAAATCAATACGGTGCTGATTTCAGAGCCTTATCTCCATTATTGGTGTTTAGCATGTTCGAAGGTGCTGCTCATACTACTGGAAAGAAAAGAAAATCATCAACCTTAGCCAACTGTGAACCTGTGAACTATAATAACAATTGTCTTGGCAAGATATGTCTACCAGTGCAATAGTGGCACAAATATTATGGGAGCAAACGATCACTCTTTAATTGTATTTAAGGTCCATAATCTAGGATGGATCCCATATATGACGTTTACATCAAGCTTAGGAACCTGAGGTTGGACAGGTCAGAGGGCATAGGTGAGAATTTAATACTAGTTTTCTGCTAGTTATAGTATTAAACTAACTCTTAATCACTTATTTTTACAGCCATAGATTAATGCATCTCCCAGCTCTCACTAGAGAAATTTCCTTATGCAGCAGATGATGATTAACATAGCAATCCACAGCTGGCCAAGATACAGAGTACAAATCATGTTATATTGTATGAAAATCACAGACTGCTTCTCTCTGGATAGGAAAACTTCTGCCTCCCAAGGCTCACAGATCATTGAGGAAGAGAGGGCTGAAGCATTGTAAGAACTTGAGGTGGTCAATGACCATAAGTAAATAGAGTTTTCCAGACAGCTGTTAAGTTAGTCAAAGGAACTCACAGAAATGGGAACAGCATGTTCAAGTCCCATGCAAGCTCAAACCAGAAAAATGCCAACATAGACATGAGAAAGTGAATAAGAGTCTTGAACCCCAACTAAGGAAATTGTGACAACAGATGGTGCTGGGAGGGGAAGAGACAGTCTCTTTCAGGCATCAGGACTGGGACTCTTGGTAGGTTAACCAGTACTCTGGGATGACTACTCTGTAGGACATTTGGAGACACAAATTAGACTCTATAGGCATGTATGTGTGTGTGTGTATACATACATATATATATAATAGAGTAATATATATGTACAGAGAGAGAGGAGAGAGAGAGAATAGTACATTAAATAGGACTGAAGGCAATGGTGGGAGGTGTGGATAGTGAAGGGACTCTAAATACAACCAATTTATATTGTATGAAAATCACAAAAAATCATTAAAAATAGATTTTTACAGAGTACACCCAGTTGTAGTGATATTCTTAAGATAACAAAAATCTTTTGTAAGCTTTATTTTTCTTCTAATTGATAAATATATATACTAATAATTTGATACAGGAAAATAGTTTTATTTTGGATAAATTAATTCAATAACTGAAAAATACAGAAATATTTTCAATATAATTCAAACCTTTAGACCATGTTGAATTTAAGGTCTAATTATCAAAAATTTAATAGAAAGTATCTAACAAGTTCAATATTGGAGAAATAAAACAAGGGGAGATTAAATTGGCGTTTATGAATTCAATTCATGAATTGCACCAACTAAAATTGACAAATGATCTCTTGAATCTTGTTATGTCAAGAAAATGTGCAGACTTATAATCTTGGGGTTAAAATCAAATTATATTACATTCCACTAAACATTCACTCATTAACTATGTATAGTCTTAATTTATTAATAATCAAAAAAGGAGAAATCTCAAAGTTTAAATATACAAGTAAATAGGATTAAGATATATGCCTTTATTTCTGTTTAATAAAAGTGTTCTGATCATTCCTTCAAAGACATTCTCATTATACTTATTAAACATTATAAAATTCTTCCTTGGTCTTAATTTGGTCAGCATTTTATAGACTCAGCTAAATGATTGCTTGAAATCAATTATATACCCTTCATACATACCCAGGGCTATAACTAATATATTTAAGCTCTGAAAATCTCCACTTTAAATAATGAAAGTGTAACTGCTAAGCCGTGGCAAGTGAAGTGTTCCTGAAGTTTGCTCCAAATTTGGTTTTCATTGTTAGGGTAGATTGGGAAATTGAGAAGCAGTTTAGATATCAATTTGAATTCACTTAGTTTCAGGCTGGATTTCCTTTATTTATTTTACCATTAGGTGTGTCTTCTAATTTCTATAACTCTTGCTTTTAAGAATTGATACTGCTGTGCTTAAGTTTGAGGGTATTTGAAGATTAAGTATGTTAAAATATGGAAAGAGCTAAGTGTACAATTCCTCATCAGTTAGGAGCTTGATAAATGTTGGAAGAAGCATTCTAAACATCTACTCCAAGCTGTAAGAGTCTCTTTCATTAGGTCCCTGTCATCCTCACCACAAGCAACATCAACGTAGCATCAGTTAATAGGAAAAAATAATCGTTCAATAGTGCATGCAATTTTTTCTTACCTCATCATTACAATATTCTCAGTGCTTTTGTAATCTTTTCATTTAATTTATTATTTTTTTATTTTATGTGTATGAGTATAAAACCTGCATGAATATATGTACACCCGTGTAATGCAGTGCCAGAGGAGGTCAGAAGAGGGCATTGGACCCCCTGGAACTGAAGTTACAGATGGTTGTGAGCTGCCATGTGAGCTGAGGGCTGAACCTGGGTCCTCTGCAAGAGCATTCAGTGCTCTTAACCACTGAGTCAGAGCTCCAACCTCCATGATAATCTTTTTGAAATCTGTATATTTAGGAAATCGGTATTTGAGACTAATGACAGTCCAGGTATTGTTTGGGATCTTAATTTTAAAGTGAGCAACTAAATATTTGAATTTCCCATTGGTCATAAATTGAGGAAGTATGTGCACAAATACATGCTAATGATTTTAGGTATTCTCTGTCTAGAAGTCAGAGTCTGTGTAAATGTTGTGCTCATTTTCTCATTTAATGTACACAATTCCATATAGTATTTAATATCATGATTATTTTTAGCTAAACAGCATTGTGATATTTAGATGGTCCCAAGTAACTTACTCCATTTAAATAGAAGGTGGTGAAGCCACATCACAAGTGGAAAGTGAAAGATAACTTGGAGTTGCTAATAGAGAATTAGTAGGAAACTGCCAGGCCCCTAAATATAAGGGATTGGATTTCAGTTTACTTTGTATCTACTATATTTCAAATAATTAGTATAGATAACAGAGCAATGTTTTCTGTTCTGTGTGTCTATGCTTTTTTTAATTCTTCTTGTTTATTTCTGTGGTGGTAAGAATGAATTCAGGGATATCATAGGTAAGTACTCCACTATTGAGGTACATACTTTGCCCAAATATTCTGTTTCAAAAAACATGTTTCAAAAATAGAGTTTGGAAAGTCGGGCATGGTGACACACTCTTTTAATCCCAACACTCAAGATGTAGAAGCAGGCAGATCTCTGTCATATCAAGGCCAATCTGATCTATATAGTAAATTGCAAGCCAGCGGGGGCTGTCTCAAAAAGAAAAACAACAAAAACATATTGTGTTCATGTTTACTTTCTGAAAAATATAAAATGTTCTACATCTTTTAATTCTAAGTTAATTTTCATAAGATATATTTTGATAAGCAGAGAAGATCACAAACATCTAATCCCACAGGGTAGGAAATTGTGAATACTTTTATGCACTCATAGACACATACTTAAACATAGAAAGCACATATAGATAGGTAGGTTTGTTATTTATTAAAGCAGACACATGGGATTTCACAGTTTGGTACCCTTTCATTTACACTGAGCAATACAAAATAAGCAACTTTCCTTGATAAGAAATTTGCTTTCACAAAGCTGACCTTTATATTTCAACACTGTGTTGGGACACAGAGAATCTTCCCGAGAGTATAATTTTCTCAGCTTTTAGATTTAATGCCTCTAATGAAGCATTTGTACATATTTTAAATTATTTGAGTAGTATGAATCCATCTAGTGGAGTATGGGTTGTGTGGTATCCCCAATTTTTAAAAGTATTTATTTAATAACCACATGATTAGAAGAAGCATTTCATTACAGCTTTAACATATTCAATAAAAATTTCCAGACCAAAGATGCAACTCTTTCAGAAGTGGCTGTAAATTTTTAGGTTCACAGTTGAATTAATACAGTTATACAATATTGAACTCAGTATAAACCCTATAAGACATAAAATTGAATGAGGTTTTAACCTTTAAAAAAGGTCTCCATTTCATTTTAAAATATACTGTTCCCTACAGGAAAAATCCTTTTTAATGCTAACACTTAGATGTTTGCACTTGCATCTCTAATCTCTATGTATCTTATTATTACTTGTCACAGTTAGTTACATCCAGATCCTTGGCACCTGAGTATGGATCAGGTAGATTTCAATGGTAATGTTTTTCACCTCTACTAATTAACGTGAAGCAAATTTTTATGCTTCCTTCTAAAATATAACTCATTTTTTATTTGTTGATTTTGTGTGTGTGTATGTGTGTGTATATATCATGCAGAACATCCCAAACAATCTTATTCATCTATATACCCACTTCCCAAATGGCACCCTCCCATAGCCCCCCCCCCCACTGGAGCCCATATACTCTGTCATCCCTCTTACTGAGCACTGTGTTGTCAGCACCTCCAGCCATTCCCAAGTGCTTGTCCATCTGCTAAATCTATTCAGCCTGTCTAGAGTTCCTTGTTTTAGGAAGATCAGCTGTTCCTCATCTAGCAGCAGTCTGTTGTCAATATTCCTTTAGATAAGATTGGGGTCTGCTGTTCATTTTCCCAGATCTATGCTGGGTTACTGTCCGGGAGTCTCTTGGGTCACCCTGGCCAACAACTCAAAGGAAGGTATCTCCTCTCTCAAGAGAACATATGATACCCAATGTTGGAGAGGATGTGGGGAAAGGGGAACACTCATCCACCACTGGTGGGATGGCAAACTTGTATAACCCCTGTGGAAAGCAGTGTGGAGAACTCTTATAAAACTACAAATGAACCTACAATTTGACCCAGTTATACCACTCTTTGCTATATACCCATGAACTCATCCTATTGCAGAGACACTTGTACATCCATGTTTGTTGCTGCTATTTTCACAATAGCTAAGAGATGGAAGCAACCTAAGTATCCCTCAACAAGTGGATAATGAAAAGTGGTTCATTTATACAGTGGAGTTTCAGCCAGCAATAAAGAAAGATGAAATCGTGAAATTTGCAGGTAAATGGATGGAACTAGAAACTGTTATACTAAGTGAAGTAACACAGACTCAGAAAAACAAAAACAAAACAAAAACAATGCAATTTCTCCCTCATATGTGGGTCCTAGCACCAAATCCTGATAAGTGAGTATGTATCCAGACATAACAACAGGAACCAGGATAATGAAAAGGAACCAGGGAGGTAAAGGAAAAGAAAGAATCTGAAAGAGAATAGTAGGAAACAGGCATTAATCAGGAAGATATGGATAAAAATGAGGTTATTTTAAGGGGAGAGGGGAGGGAGGGAGAGGGCCGGTTATACAAGGAACCTAGGGTATAAAAGGAAAGAAGGAGCTCGAGTGAGATGTAACCATAGGAGAAGGGTATTATTAAGAGAGAAATGGGAAAAATGGGAATACTTTAAATGGGGAAACCATGGTGGAATGGTTAGACCATGAGAGAGATTAAATAATGCTTAACTAATTTAAAAAAAAAATGAAAGAGAACCATATTAATTGAATAACCTACTGACAAACTATACATACAGCTAGCTCAAGGAATATAATATATATCTAGGAAAGGGTTATTTGAGAAAATTTTGTCTTTCCCCAAGCTTTATATACATGGCATGCAGTAATTAAAAGTACCAGACTGGTGGAACTAACCTTCTTGGATGTTTTACAGCCGTACTTTGAGGCCTAAGTTAATTTGATCAGAGGGACATAAAGGACACTTTTTGCTCCTTGCCCTCCTAGGTTGACTAAGTTCCAGAGGACTATGAGCATCTCTCAAAATGTCCTGTAACTGTGGTGAGTCACCTGTCCTCTTGATCAAGGAGGCAACGGAGACCCCATCAAATGGACTTGAACCAGTGTCCAGTCTACAAAATGGAGGGTCAACACTGAGGAAACATTTCCTCCATGCTTCCAAGTAAAGCCAGCCATAGTTGAGCAGGACCTTTGACTTATCTTCACATAGATGGAACTGGTAAAATAAAGGAACCAGGGGCTCCTCCCTAGTACATGTGATCACTGAGGAACAGATCCTCAAACAGCCTTAAAAATAAAAATATATTGATTTATCTGGGGCAACTGTATGGTCTTAAACACCAAAAAGGAAAGTATAATCAAAGATTAAAGGGGTCAGTATAATTTTTTTAAGAGTACATGTGTATAGCTAAAGGCTACATAATAAGAAATGGTACCCCAAATTTTATGATGTTTCACAGGTATTGCCAAATTACGCTCTGATAATTTGTAAATCTTTATATAATAAAATATTTGGCCACTTTATTAAAATGGGCCCATTACCTTAAATAACAAAATTTACTCTGCTGATATCCAAAATCCCTTAAGGCAATAATGCTAATAACAACAAAGGCAGATATGAACTTGGGCAAAAAGAGTTCATTTGTGTTACTAGGCCACTGCTATTTTGTAAACATTTTCTGCTAAGTTATGCAGTACCCATGAGAGACCGTGAAAACCTCAGAGCAATTTGAAGACAAGGTTTCAATCTAAGTTCTCACCAACATATTCTCCAAAAGTTTGAGACTGGCTAATCAGGAGAAATTACCATATTATATTGAAGAAATTGGTTCATGAAATACAAGAACTGTTTCTAATTATTTCTTTCTAAAAGAGTGAATGTCTTGAAAATGATGTTTAGTTTACTTGAGGGAATAAACTTACCAAATAAGTGGAGTAGATATTCCATAAATTATTTCTTTCTAAGTGTTTAAACTAACTCAGCACACTGCTTCAATCCTTTGAAAATTTCAGGTTTAGAAAAAATGGATATATATATATATATAGATAGATAGATAGATATACCTTTTAACAGCAAACATTATTCATGATGTATATATATGACATAAAATTAATTGAATACTGTTTCAATATAAAATTTACTTTTAAAAATATGAATACAATTTTACTTAATCAAAATGAGTTCTAATAGAACACAAAAAACACTAATCCAATATTAAATATAAATTTCATTGCAGATTATTATGAATCTAATTTATATATGTGCCTTTTTGACAACAAACAAACATTATTATTCATGATATAACCTACTCTCAGAGAAGTAGATAAAGCCTGTGTTATGTTGTTGCAGGACTTTCTCAAGGTACCATCCCATTTAGTTAATCTGGTAACAGGAGCTAAAAATAAAAAAAATTTGTGCTGTTGATTAAATAATCAACCGAAGACACAATAAGTCATATTATAAGAATGTATATATCTATTCCCTATAACATCCAAATCTTCATTTTAGATAAAAATATATGATGAAAGATAAACTTGAGAAGGCAAAGGCAAAAACTAATTTTCTTTGAAGTCAGGTTTTTTTTTTTTTTTTTGCGGGGGGCGGCTTTTGAGACAGGGTCTCCCTGTAGCCCCAGCTGTCCTGGAACTCACTATGTAGATCAGGCTGGCCTTGAACTCACAGAGATCTGCTTGCCTCTGCCTGCTTTTTTCATTTTTATTTTTTAGCAAGACATATATAAAGAACCAGAGGGGCAGAGAAGTTGCAGAATAAAGCTGTAAAAACGTACACATCACCAATTCTTGGTGAATTGGTAAAATTGCCATTGTTTATTTCCACTTGGCCGGTACTCTGACAATGCTTTACATGTAGAAAATAGATGCTATGTGTGAACATACCTTGGGGAGGCAATAGACCAGCATTCCCATGCACACTGCAGCCAAGTACAGATCGTTCAAACACTGACAGTGTACTTACTCAGTCTAGACTGCTTTATTCAATGAGTAATATCCAATTTCATTATTTCTGTTGTTTAATAAACGAAGTTAATTCCCCCTCCTACTATATGCTTAAATGGATCACCAAGACACCTGTTCTATATCTCATTCTTATAATCAGTATTCTACATGAATTTAAAGTTACACAAAAATGTTTATTATATTCAGCATAGCATGGATGTATCGATTAACTGTCAGCAGTTTATATGTCATATAAAAAGTGCTGTGTAATAAACCTTTAACATATCAAAAATGGTGTAAGTTGTACTCAGTTTCATTAGGGCAATCAGTGGAAGGAGAGTTTATAATTATCACTGTGTTGAAAACGGTTCTAGAACCCACTGATATTGCTGCCTGATTTATTGTATTATGATTTATGAGATGGTGATTTTTCAAAATTTGTTGTTTCATAGTCATTGACAATGATATTTTAATGAATCAAAGTTTTATTCAAAATGTAAATGCTGCTAAACATGCATACATATTAAAACAGTAAAATATCCTGGGCTGCAGAGATGGTTCAGTGGTTAAAGGCATTGACTGCTCTTATAGAAGACCCAGATTCCAATCCCACAATCCACAATGTGGCTAACAAGGTCCATAACTCTAGTTCCAGGGGAATTTGTTGTTTTCTCTGACCTCCGGGGGCATTGAACCACATGGGTGCACTCACATACATGAGACAATATACTCATACACATAAAAATAATAAAATATAAAACAGTAAAGTTACTTAATTTTTTTTTGTATAGGACATCATTCCAATATAAAATCTATGCCTTACAAAATGCATACAAAGTGTCATGGGAGTATATCTCAGAGGACAATTGAACTAGGGTCAAGAAGGGCACTTAATTATTTCTTTTTTAAATTTTAAATGCTAGTGTTCAGTGCAAAGATACACTTACTGTGCTTTGAGGTTATACATGCCTGTGTGTGAGTATGAGTAAGTATATGTCTGTTTAATTGATGGTGTGTTGATTATGTACTTTTTCATTTGAGGGTGGGGTTAGAGGATAGAAAAAATGGATAATAAATAGAATGAATAAACGAGGCAATGCATATTTGAGCAATCCCCAATCATTTCTTCATTTAGTGTTGGGTTTAATCTATTACAGTGTTCTTGATTTCGTTCTCATTTTAGAGATTTCTGTAATTAACTCTAGTGACAGAATTTGAGAAAAATAAAATTTGAATAATAATCTATTTCTGGGAGAAAATGAAGGGCTATGGCAATAACCTGTGTTATTTTAGGTGTCTCTTGGATTACTCTGACCAACAAATAAAGGGAGGTTTTTCCTGTCTGGCACTGTGTTTCTTGTTATATAGTCACTGGTTTTTCACATCACCTAAGCTTTATTTTTCCTCTCTCCCTATTCCTGTCTAACCTCCCTCCTCTACCCCAGTTACAGTACCACCATTTTCCCCATTGATAATGCCTGTATCCTATTATCTGCCTCTCTTGAGTTCCTTCTCCTTTACCCCCTTGTCTCCTTGTACATCCTTTCTGCCTCTCTTCCCAGTAAATATCATTACTTTTCAATTCTCTTCCTGTTAACCACTGTTTCCTACTATCTTCCCCTCTCAGTCTTTTCTTTTACCTCCACCATTCCTTTCCATGTTCCTGCCTCCTGTGGTTACACCAGGATGTATACTCACGTATAAGAGATTGGAGCTAAGATTCACAAATGAAGGAGAAAATACATCACTGTTTTTCTGTATTTGTGTTAGTATAATAGCTTCCAGTTACCTCCATTTACCTGTAAACTTCATGTTTTTTATCTTTCCTTACCACTGAATAGAACCCCTTTAGGTAAATGTACTACATTTTCATTATCCATTTCTCAGTTGAGGAGCATTTAGGTTGTTTCTATTTCTTAGCGATTGTGACAAGAGTATCAACAAAAATGTACATAAAAGTATCTCTACGGTAGGATAAGTCCTTTGGATATATGCTAAGAAGTAGTGTAAGCATATCATGTGATATTTTCACTTTTAGTTTTTTAAGAGTTCTGCACACTCGTTTGGAAAGACCCTACTGCTGAAGACAGGACATATTTTGGACACAGAATTTGGAGCAAAAGAGCAGGAACTGATCTAGAAGCCTTGCACCTGAAGACTAGCTTTCATAATTCTAGAAGACATTATGCAAGTTGATAAGTGAGAAAATCATTAAATGGTCCAACACATCCCTAATGCCTAATAACCGTAATGACTGGCACAACAAATTGCTTCTATTGATGGTACTGTGGCACTGTTATCTGGGAGGCAATCAACAGCTATCTAATTGGACTTAAAGCCTTTCAATGGAAGTGATCTCATGGGTGGCATTGTAAACTCAGTCAAATATATGGCTGGAGAGGTCATATACCCTAGAGAAAACCCTGTCTCTGTCATATCTATAGAAAATTGAAATTTCTTACCATACGCTAAATATGGATCCTTATATTTACAGACACTCATCAAAGAATGCTCTTTTTGCAACAGATGGAGGCTACTGCAGAGTTCCACAACTGGTCACACACAGAGAATATATGTCTGAGAGATGCACAATACTAGGTGACACATCTACTGTAGAACCTATACACTTAAGGCTCCTCATAGAACATATTGGAACAAGTGGTAGAGAGACTAATTCATCTCTCAACTCTCACCAGTGAAGCTTCCTCACACAACAGAATGTTATGCACACAGAAGGCCACATTTTAGAGAATAAGATACTGCAGAGTTGACAGCCCTTGATAAGATGCCTGTATTAAACATCCCCCACTCATGGTTCAGGGACCATTGAAGAAGAGGGCTCAGAAAGATTGCAAGAGCCAGGGTGGGTGAATGAACATGGGAAACAGAGACTTTCCGGCCTCCAGGAACTTGCCCATGTGAGCTTACAGCAATGGTGACAGCATGCACAAGACCCATGCTAACGCAATCAGCTAAAAACCCAGCATAGAACTGCGAAAAAGAGCAGCAGGCCCCAACCTTAGCCAAGGAGCTATTAGAAACTGATTATTTTGTGTGAGGGAGGGTTGATATTCTTTAAGGGAGTGACTCTAGATAGGCTGACTAGACTCTAGTGGATGAGCTTGTACCAAAGGACATCTGGGTACAAATGCTAAACTGGATAGGACTTAACATATAAGACAAAATGCATGAAATTAGGTGGGAGGAGTCTATGAGGGATGTGGAGAGGGATGAGGGTCTAAATTTTATTAAGATCTACTATTTGAAATGCACAAAAATGCAATAATGCATAAGGAATTTAAATATTATGATTCTTCCTACATTTATTTGAATCATTATACCTTAAATTGTCAGCAGATGTAGTTTTAGTTCCTCAGTTTGAAAACAAATAAACAAAGGAGAACAAATGTGACAAACTATTTAAAACATCAATATGTTATTTCTGTTCTTTGGAGAACCCTGCTTTTGTGTAATGTTTGGTGGTTAATATAGAGACTCACAACTAGTCAAAGTGCAAAGAATAAGTGACTGTGGAGTGCTGGGCCTTAGCTCACATCCCTGCCCTCAGGCACAGAGAACATTGCAGAAGAGGGTCACAAGATTATAAGGGTCAGAGGTCAGGGAAAATTGTTATGAGAACAAGGTTTTTTACATGACAGGGCTATGAACTCATGAACTCCCACAAGCCGTGGTTGCCTATACAAGGTCTACACAAGATCAAGCTAGTCAATACTCCAGTTTGGAGTGGAAAGGAATGCACAAACCTCATTCCAGTTGGAGAGCTGTTGGATATTGATGGCTCCTGAGAGAATGAGATTCTGTGTTCCTCAGTGGTATGGCTCCTGGTAGAGTGCTCAATACCCAGTCAGTGGCACCATATGCATTTACATATTGGCAGCATTAATTGGACTCATGGGCTTAAAACAAGAAGACCTGAAGTTGAGAGGAGAGGTAGGATTTGAAGGGCTTTCCTACTGATCACCATCGTAGCTGCAGCAGTGCACATTCCCAACTGCAAATGGGTAGTGGTTCTTGTTCCCATGCGGTCCTACCTCGAATTTGTTGTACCTTGTTTTCTAAGTGATAATAATTCTGACTAGAGTGAGATGTAATCACAATACAGACTTGATTTGCATTTTTCTGATCGTTAAGGAAGTGAGGCGGGTAGAACTGGAGGGTATAATTGGGGAAGAGGGAATAAAAACAAACACTGCACATTTTTCTTCATATACAGACTATATTTATCTATGCATATAAAATAAAAGAAGGACTGTTTGCATAGAGGAAGGGCATGAGCAGGATGGGTGGACAATGGAGGTGCTCATGTGAGCATGTAAGCATCGTACGATGATGTCATATATATATATAGGAGTGGTAATTTTTTTTTAATCACATGTGTGTATATATAAAATGTGTGTGTGTGTGCATGTGTATAAATGACAGAATGGACACCGTAAGTCTGTATGCTGCATCAGAGTATGAATTAGAAACAGAAGAGGGTGGCAGGCATGAGGAATGTGAGTGTGCATAAGTGTGAAGCACTTCAAACAAGCTTGACCTGATAGCTGCAGTCCCATTAATTTGATCTGACAAATAATTCCTATGTGGCTATAAAATTACCAGGTAGAGAATTAGATACTGAGATTCTTTTAGCTATGCTACTCAACATGCTTATTCTAAAACAAAGAACAAATTAGACACAAATCTCCCTGCTGAATTCTCAGGCAGTTGTTTGGATTCCAAGTGAATTAAAATCATTATTTTGCTCATTTATTTAACTACTAAATAATTGATATAATTTAGATAAATAAATATAAGGACAATATTCATTGTTTATCTATTAATTACTGTGCTGACTGAGACAGTCTCACAGTTTAGGGAAGGAGCTCTGAGCAACTGACAAGTTCTTCTGTTTCCTACCCACTTGTACAGGACAGATCAGTTCCAGACACCATCAGTTCTGGAGTAATGAGAATGGGAGCGGCCTGTCTCTTGCCTCCAACTCAAAGCCTATGAATTCCATGCCATGTAGCTACCCAAAACATAGGGTGATTCAGAGAGCAGGAAAACCCTTGAGGAATTTCAGCTTGATAGGAAACCAATAAGGACTTTGGTAAATAAGCACACCTGGTACAGGGTAGAGGCCAAAATATATTTGTTGAAGAAATGCGTTGTTGAATAACATCCATTCTGCCCAAATAGACACAGCCTCTTAGAACTATTTATTTTGGAGAACTACATGAGGTTTAGGACGTTCTCTTCCATTATTTCTAGTTATTATTTTTTTTTTTTTTCAGAGAGATGGTTGGTTTCCAGATCATCGAAGGGCAGCTGGGGAGACAATGCTGGCTGTCTAGTATTAGGACTGTTTACAATTGCATTTGCATTTAATTACAACTCTAAAATCACAGCAAAATTCATAAGACAGACCATGCGATTAGAGGAAAAGCATTTTAGGTTTGCATCAAATATAACCCTTGGGGTCTTTCGACTTTGATCCTCAGCAGGGCTTTGGAAAGTGGAGGGGGGCTGCCAGGTGGGGCGGTGCATACAGCCTGACACAGACGCCTCTGTTAGCCTCCCGCATCTTGCTTCCAGTCAAATCTATACTGCTTTCTTTAAAACGACTTTTACAATCCTCAAACATGTCAGTGTTCATTTGTGAGTGTAAGTGCTGAGCAGTAGTTTTCAACTTAGCAGTTTGTCAGTCACTGCTCAACAGTTCGTTTGTAGATTTGGAGTTGACTCTAGTAATATTTATTTGAGATCTAAAATTAAATAAAAATTTTAAAATTTGGGGATATAATTTATATATTTATTTATTTCAGGAGAATAATTTTTGAGCATGGTGCAAGAAAGCACCAGGCTGGGCAGTATCTAGAATAGTTCTTGCAGTGTAGCAGTATGATTTAATGAGTTTTTTTTAAAAAAAATCACTTATTTATTTTTGTGTATGAGTGTTTTGTTTGCATGTACCAAAGTGCTCCACACATGCACAATGAGTGCAGAGAAGAGAAGAGGCTGTCAGATTTCCCAGACTGGGATTATGGATGAGTTTTAGCTGCCATGTGGGTGCTGGGAACTGAACCCAGACTCTCTGCAGAATCAGCATGTTCTCTTTACCTCTAGGTCATTTCTCCAATCTTAATTAGATTTTTTTTAAATGATTTATTTAATAACAACATACTTAGAAGAAGCATATCATTACAACACAATTGACATATTCAATAACGTTTTCCTGAGGTAGGATGCATCTCTTTCAAAATTGGCTGTAAATTTTTAGGTTTACAGTT
>NW_008351640.1:3572133-3572594 GCF_000622305.1 Nannospalax galili | reverse complement strand
TGTGGGTCAGAAGTTTTCAGACTTTCTCTTTAGGTCTGGAATCTACTAAGAACGATTTTGGCCTCAGGAACTTGGGAGTTGGACTGACCTGAGATCCTGGCCGAGGCCATGCCACGCAGGGATGAAAAGGCAGATGGGGTGGGAAGAAGCCCCAAGATTTACCAGGGAGTGGATTGAGTAGCTGGGTTGTACTGGATGCAAAGGATCAGGGAGAGGAAAGGTAAGCCTCGGAGCCCTAGAAAGAGGCTGTCAGCCCCAGAAAGAGGCTGACGGGTGTTGGTGGACCAGGGAAGTAGAGGGAGATGAGGCCAGGACCAGAAGCGGTGCTCCTGG
This sequence comes from Nannospalax galili, assembly GCF_000622305.1. Classification (NCBI taxonomy): domain Eukaryota; kingdom Metazoa; phylum Chordata; class Mammalia; order Rodentia; family Spalacidae; genus Nannospalax; species Nannospalax galili. The sequence goes on along the minus strand of NW_008351640.1, from coordinate 3,572,261 downwards.
AGCCCAAGAAAGGGACTGAGTTGCTCTGGGTGAGAAGGATCAGGAAACAGTATTGGTCCCCCAGGTGTCTGGGGCCCCAAGACTAGGAATGGCACAGGGTCCAAACTAGAGTATAGAACGGCGGGCGA
>NW_008351640.1:3560671-3571932 GCF_000622305.1 Nannospalax galili | reverse complement strand
TTGGTCTGGATGCAAAGGATCAGGAAGAGGAAAGGTCAGCCCCGGCTTCCAGGAAAGAGGTTGGGCAGTAGTGCAGCCCAGGGAAGCAGAGGCAGGTGAGGGCGGGGCCAGGCCCAGAAGCAGTGCTCCTGGGGCCCAGAGAAGGCACTGGGTTGGTCTGGATGAAAAGGATCAGGAAGTAGTATTGATTCCCCAGGTGTCTGGGGCCCCAAAACTAGGAATGGCACAGGGCCCAAACGTATAGAATGGCGAGGCGGGGGGGGGATGGAAGGGTGAATGTGGCTTAGGGAGTCCCAGCGCGGAGAGCTGCGCTGTAGACTTACCCCAAGAGGCCTGAGGATAGTAGTGCTAATTAGATTTTTTTTAAATGTAAGACATTTAAAAGCAAACATATCAGTATCTACAGGTTTATATGATACTATTTTATGATATATTTTCTGCGTGTATAACTATCAAATTTTACTTCACTATTTCATTACGATATAGCTATCCAGAACTTAGTATATCTAATGGTATACACAAAATTGCATACTAATAGCTGTTGCTAACCCAGTCCCCTCCACCTCTTCTTTAGAATCAGGCATTTATGGAAGTCCATTTTGTTTGCTTTAATATGAAAATTTAGCCCAGAGTTTAGAAAGAATAAAATACTTAAGGAAATCTATGTAGTATTTTTAAAATTCATTGCATTTCAGCAAGTCTTACTGGATTATTTTTATAAAAGGCAGACCAAAGAATGCTTTCTTAGATCATCACTATCATTAAATATGATTGAAATGTGAATTGAATAATAAAGTTTAAATTAAGTACAAATTAAATTTACTTTTGCAAAATAACATTTTATTCCAGTAGAGCTACTAAAAGTCTATGAACCAGGCCTCTAAAATATAGGAACAACTTTGAAAAGGCTTTGAACTAAGGAGGCTTTCCTATTCCTGATACGTGTGAATTGAGGGAAAAGTATGAGAGCCTCTATTCAACACAACAGCATTCCATTAGAGGAGAGGAGAGAGAGGAGTAGCAGAATAAGCTGGGGTCAGAATGGGTAAGAGTTCTTAATTATACTGTTAAGTACATTGTGTTGAAATCATACTAATAGTAACAATTACAGCTCACGAGCAAACAGCTTGGGGTTCTGCAATGTGCCTCCCAGGAAATACAGCATCTATAATGTGAAGTAAGTAGGAGACCACTAGACAGAGAAAGAGAAAGGAAGTTCTAAGAGTAAAAAGGGAGACAGAGATTAGCAGGGAAGTAGAATGCATACTGAAGTATAAGGTTTACCACTGGGAAACTAAAGCCAAGGTCTACCATCCTTGAACTCTTGCCTAATCATTTGGACTATACCCCATCTCACTGGAGATAGACACCCTCCCAGTGCCCAATTTACACTTGCAACCATAGCATTGTAAATAATAGTAAGCCTATTTTCATTTTCAACAATGCTAAAGTTTAGGCAGTACACTACAGTTTTTGATCAACACATGGGGTTCTATTAAAAGATTTTGAAGGAAAGTAACATAGTAAATTTATTTTTTTTAAAGCTATCACTCTTGGGGATGTATAAGATGGCAAAATAAGACCTTCCAAGTAGTTCAGTTTCAGGACTGGTGTTCCAAATAAATATTTATTTTAACAAAGCCATTTCTAATTTGTGCCCATGTTCTGTGGCTTTCACTCAATATGTAAAACTAAGATGCAGGAGGTGAAGTCAGAAGCAGAACTATTAAATCAGGAGAGGCATTTAATAGGGGACGACACACCTTTCATATGTCAAGAAAAATATCAGACTTCAGCTATCAACTGAAAAGTTTATTAAATTGTATTCTAGATAACAACATTTAGTTTTGAGAACTCTTTTATCAAACAGATATTTGGCTAATGGGTCAACCCGAAAAAGATGTTTAAAATGTTACATTTAGAATACAAAAGAAATTCATTTTGAGAAATTTTGTTACAAAGATACTTTCTTAGTAAAAAGACTGTAATGGGTATTAAAAATTCAAATTAAGTAAATTTAAATGTAAAGGTAAGAACACATATGGTAATACAAAATAAGTGCAAATGCCACACTTGGAACTGGTCTCCATAACGTAAATGGCAAAAATAGGAAATACAAATCTCACACTTAATTTTTGTTCTCTGGGAAGAAGGAACTTATTAACAATATGATTATGATACTGACTCTCAACTTCCAACCCAATATGACATGCCCTGAAATCACTTGCACAGTGAAAATTTGGATATTCACGCTGATAATGGTCTTAAGGTTGAGTGAAGCACAAGTCCTAAACCTCAGTGATGCAAGGCACATCATAGCCAGAAGAGTGTGTAATCCATTTAACTCTTCAGGAAGTACCATCACAGTGGACGGAGAAGTCCATTTATTTCCAAGAACACTGTGATGATTATATAGCCCAGGGATGGACATTCACTTCCATGTCTACCACAGCACATGACACTATATTTATTGGTTAAGAATCTTTAGACCAAGAGGTAACAACAATATGTATACCTCAGAAGGCTAATGACATTTTAAAAAGGATATTTCCTAATGGCCATGAAACCAACACACTTTTATCAACTTAAGCCTTCTTATGACTTCCTATGTCTTTTTCATTGAAACAATATCATATCACATTAGACATGTCAATAATACAGAACTATGATTGATTTTCATCAATATTTTGAAATTATAACTATTAATAGTTTATACAATTTAACATCTTAATAAAGATATAAAATATTGTAATATTGTCATGGTTTTAGCAATACGATTTACACTTTCTAAAATGTTATTTTTTTAATTAAAATATTGTTTCAGGATGCATCCATGGGAGTTCCCTGACTTCTAAATGGAACACTGGAACAGTGGCAGAAATGGGGCTCAGTGTCAGACATGTGTCTCATATTCCAAAGGCTCTGGATTCAAGCAGTCAGGACACCCACCCCCCGCAAAAGAGAACAAATAATAAAAAATTCATGTCACCTCAATTAAAAATACCTATTCAGGTATTTTTGATTGGATATTGTTATGCTATCAGTCATTTCAAATTTTGTGGCTTAAGACAATAATTTTTCTTATCCCTTTCTGTGGTTCTAGTCTTTGATTGCACTCACCTAGGTGGTGCTCACATGGCCTTGTCCCATTGCTGTATCTTGTAGGATAGAGCAGGAGTCAAATTTAAAATCTTCTCCATTCTGAGGTTGGTATTCAGTGTTAGACAGCTCAGACCTCACCTAGATGTGCTGGCAATTATACCTACAACTTTCTCTTAGATTTCCCACAACATAATTTCCAAGAGTGAATGTGCCAAATCTAGACAAAAGCCATACTGCCTTTTACAATGTGGCTCAGAAGTCATATCCCTACTTCCTGGCCAAATGTAAGCTTGCCCAGATTCAAGAAGAGATGATTCAGCTTTTAGTAAAAACAGAGACAATGCCACATCATAATAATATGTGGAACAGAATATATTTGAGTAACCTTTAGAAAGAAATTACCTCACAGTGTCCCAAGATTTTATACATTTTGGAGACTTTTGATGCAATCTTCTGCTTTATATTTTATTATCTTATTTGTATATAATGCTCCTGTTTTTCTTTCAACTCAAATGTATATAAGCCTCAAAATACACCTTCCATGAGCATATACCTTTCACACACACACACACACACACACACACACACACTCACACACAGAAACACAAATAATTTTGTTATGTAGTTTGTGTTTTCTGCTAGTTAACTTTAAATCAGCCTGTATTTGTGGATTTAGTTATTAAAACTTTGCATTTAATTTTTTATTTATTATTTTTATTTTATGTGTTTGAATGTATTGCCTGCATGTGTGTAAGTGCTCCTGTGTCGTGCAATGCCAACAAAGGTCAGAAGAAGGGGTCAGAGCCTCTGGAATTGGAGCTATAGATGGCTGTTAACCACCATGTAGGTGCTGGGAATCAAACCTGGGTCCTCTGTAAGAGCTCTTAACAGCTGAGTCATCTTTCTAGCCCAGCCCCTGGATTTACTTTTTCATGTCTCCTCTTTACATGTCATGAGCTCCCCAGAGATTTCTCTGTTTACTTCACAGAATAATTCACACATTTAAGTTCAAGTAAAGTTTGTGAACGACTGCTTTTTCAAATACATTATTCTATCTTTTAGACCAAGTTAGCACCCTCCTTTCTATAAGTTAAGTGGTTCTTTGTTATTGGCAATCTTTATTATTTTTATTTTTTTATGTATTTCTTCATTTATTATTTGTGAGAAAGGGTCTCAGTCTTTAGCCCTGGCTGGCCTGGACCTGGATATATAAACCAGACTGTTCTGAAGCTCGTAAAGATCTGCCTGTCTCTGCCTCTGCTTTCTGTCTGCTGGGATGAAAAGGCATCCATACCATGCTATGCTCTGTGACACAGTTTTTAAAAAATTCCAAACATAGTGACCTATTTATGTCTATATCTAAACTATTAGGCTAGCAGAGCTGAACATGGTGGCACAAAATATCCCTTTCCCTGGCAAAACTATATAGAAGAGAAAAATGTAGAATGACAAAAATAAATTTACATAATTTCATTGATAATTTAAGATTCTGAAACTGAGGTTTTAAACCTACTGAACAGTTGCAAATTTGAGAGGTCCATTGTTAACTAGTACTAGACAAGGCAGCTTTCCCGATGGAAGGTAATTTTCTAGTGATTATGACAGTAGACTTATAGTTCACAAGGGCAGAGAGCAAGATTTTCAAGGCCATATAGAAAAGTAGAATGAAAACAGCAAGGATGATAGCATCTTTACTGGAGATGAACTTCTAAAGATGTGTTTTATGTGTTACTATGGTCATGGCATTAAGAAACTTTCAAGAGAACTAAGATTCTCTGTGGTGAAAGATGTGGGACTGACAGAAGGCATGAGACTATAACAACTCCGTTTTTGGTTTATTCCTTCCACAAATTGGACATGTATCATGCATTCAAGGAGATTTTTCTAATCAATATTTTCTAATAACAGTTATACGCCATTTTGTGAATTATATCATACCTTAGAGTCAAAAAGAAAGCTTTCACCCTATACCAATGAACACCTGAGAATACCACTCTAAAAAAATTAAAGTGCTTGAGTGCAGTTAATGAAATGTTGAACTATGGCTTAAAGAGAAAATATATGTTATTTATTTTTCAAAAATTTCATAAAACAATATTCTACTTACATAATTTATACAATCTTCTTTCCCTGCTCCAACTGCCCCCATATTCCCTCTACTCCTTCTCAATATATTGATCTTTTCTTTGACAATTATTGTCATACATGTATGTATATAAGATGTGCTGAGTAACTCAAATTATGCAGCATTCTGACATAATACCAAGTGACATGTTTGAGAAGACCAGAAAGATCATGATGATTTAATTTCAAATTTTTATGTAGCTTCAAGTATCAACCTGGAAAACAATCAAAAGTGTTTGCTGCAAGGGAAAAAATATGACAATTGTGTGTAACTCATCTTAAATTTGAAACTCTGTTATATTTATAATTTACATAATTTATTTTTGTATATTAAACAAAGGTCATTGGCTCACAAGAAAATAAAGAACCAAGGGCTAGAGAAATGGCTCAGTGGTTAAGAGCACTGGATGCTCTTGCAGAGCATCCAGATTTGTATCCCTGACCCACATGGCAGCTAACAACTGTCTGTAACTCCAGTTCTAGAGGATCCAATGCCCTCTTCTGACCTCTGTGGGCATTGAACAACATGGGTACACTTACAAACATGCAAGCAATAAATACATACATAACCACATAAAATAATAAATAAATGAGCCTTTAAAAAGTAAAGAAATATCCACAGAGTTAATGAGTTAATAGAATTTGTTGTGCTTATTAGCAAGAAACAAAGAAGAAATGTTGTCACAATTAAATTGGTATAGAGAGATGCTATTTTTTTCTGGTTTTGGTTTGCATTTTGCTTTTGTTTTTGATGGTCTAATATAGCCAAAACTGACCTGCTCTTTTTTTTCTCTCACAAGTTCTTTTTCTATGAGGTTTACTTGCAGCAAGTCTTTACAATTATCTAAAAACCATTATACTCTTCCCGGCTTTTAAGACACTGCTCAACAAAGTGAGAGGTATGTGGTTGCAAAGATTCAACTAACTCAAACTTACCACAGATGAATAAAAAACAGATTGTCCATAATACCTGCACATGCTTCACAATTCCCAAAGAAACAATTACAGTGCAGACCATGCTTTTTAAAGTAACTAAGCAGGGACTGCTCTAAAGATGGGTCTACAGGTAAGGCACCTGTCTCCAAACCTGTAGGCATGAATGAGTTCAGGACAGACATGGTGGAAGGAGAGAACTGACTACTATAGCTTATTCTTTGACCTCCACATGCATGCTTTAGTCTTAGTACACACACACACACACACACACACACACACACACACACACACACATGTTCTCATGACTCGAAAATGCACAAACCCACAAACCCACACACCCACACACAATGAATAAATGTAGAAAGATCTACCTAATGACTTTATATCCATACTCAGGTACTAAGGGTCCCAGTGTAACCCACTGTGACTAGTAATAATCAGATACACAGAGATTAAAGACACATGTGCAAAAAAATAGTAGAAAAAAGTGAATTTTAAAATTGTTCATTATATTGAAAAGGTAGTCACAAGCTATATTTGTGATTTTTAAAAATCTTGATTCAGCATGAATTTTGGATGAAAATTGACCACATTTTTAAATACTAGTCAAAAAAAATGCTGTATATACCCTCTTTAGAGGATAATTAGACTAGCGAGGGTAGACACAACTTAAACTAAAAGCTGCAATCTTATCTTTATCTTTTGTTTAAATATGCTTATACTTTTAAAGAAATCTTTCCTCATTTTTATTAGCTAAGAATTTGTTAGTTAGCTAAGAATTTCATACAATGCATTTAAATATTGTTCTCACCCCTCTGCAGTCTCTTCTCAGATCCATGCCCATTCTTTGCCCATTGTGTCTTCTTTTCTTTATCTTAATTCTTTGAGTCCAATTTGTGATGTCTATATACTATTAGCAGTGTGGCCTTCTACTGGGGTGAACGTGCTTTACAAATCTGGGACCACATTCTTATTAAAGAAAACTGACCCTCCCTTTCCCATCAGTGTCACTGGCCAATAGCTTGTCCTTGCAGGATGGAACATCTTGCCCATCTGCCCTCCCCACACTAGGATTTTTGTATTGCTTGAGCTTGTGCAAGTTTCATCTGTGCTGTCACAATCACCATGAATTCATATATACAATCGCCTTGTCATGTACAGAAAACACTGTTTCTTTGTAGACATCTACCACCTCTGTCTCTTACAATTCTTTCCCCATCTCTTCTGCAATGACTCCTGAGCATTGGGGGAAGGGAGTTTTAAATAGCTGTCTCATTTAGGACAGAACATCACACCATTTTTAGTATTAATAAAGAATTTAAACTGATTACTTCTTATAGATATATACATAATTACTTCTTGTAGCATATTTAATGAATGGAATGACTCTAAGAGTAAACTGATCTATGCTTATAAATGTCATAATTTTTATCTATTCAGGACCTTGTCTGAAAGAAACGGTAACTCCCAATCTCTGTCCAAATTTGGTGCCATATTGTAGGAAGTTATCAAATACTTTTCTCCAAGGCAAACCCCATGGGCACCCAGATTCTGACCCTTTAGAATTGGTATCTGTGCATTTACACTTTTGAGAAATCTTCCCAAGTCAGCCTGCTGTGTAGCTAGCTCAGAACACCCAGAAAACATAGGCTTCTTATTCCCAGTTTAACCCTTTTACCACAATTGTCCCATTTTTGTTGAGTAGGTGCTCTTCTGATAGAGGAAAAAAAAAGCAAAGATATGAGTGCTAACATTTTTTTTTCAGACTCTGAGAAACATGCTGGGACTTTATGCTCAGAAAATAAGCCCCCAGATTTCTTCTTTCCACAGTGGGATATGTGTGATCCTATTTTTGTTTTTTTCTTGTTCATTTGACAGGAAAGCTCTAGGAGGTAACTGTGGGCCAGCTCTACAGAATCTCATCTTTTCTTTCCTGACAAAATAAATGTAACAGTTGGTAGAGACACTGGCAAAATACAAATGTACCTTATACTATGTTTGAGTAATACTATGGTTACACTGTGTAGAGAATTAACAACATCCAACTTGATTCTGTGATAGGCTGGGGCACAAAGGATAAAAACGCAACACATACATGTTTATCAATTTGCACTCTCCGAGAGGAGACAGACTTGTTACCCCTAGAAATTCTCATGTTCATATTGTGTGCCTTTTTTTCTCTACACTGTTGCTTTATGATCTCAAAATTTTCTAATAGCCACTTGGTTCAGACAATACAATCACATTCTATGTAACATGTCTGCATTATAGATGATGTATTAAAGCATGCTTTACACAAAACCCTATTCAAGGATGGAAGATGCATGGCCTGGGATATGACTGTAAGAAACAACCAGCCTCCCATGTATTTATGAAAAGTCCATAATTCTAAGTGAGACTTCAAAAAAATAAAATAAAAGACTGTGAAAGAAGAATTAGCTTTAGATTTAGTGTTTCAGTCTCCCCTGACTAAGAAGTGAGTGAGCATAAGGCAGGAATAAGAGAAAAATGAAGTCAGCTAGAAATTTGAACCAGTGCTACCACTTTAATTGTATAATTTATGCTATGCAGCACACTGATATTGAACTAATGTCTGTAAGATGTGCGTACGTGTGTGTGTGTTATGATATAAAGCCCAGTATGTTTTTCAAATTCCCATGTGACTAATTCCTAAATGTAAACTTAAATATGTATTTTTTATTTTTGCTTCTTTTATTCAAATTTTTGAGAAAGCATCACTGACAAGCCCATTTCTCACCAGTAACTGCTGGTTCACTCTTAAAGGTAAAATAGGGAAACAATTGAGTTACAAGTTGTAATTGAAGTCTGTTTTCTATAATGTAGGATCACCTTTCAACTTTGAAGATGTTATTTAAAAGGTTTCCTTTGGTAGCACAGCAATTTCAGATGCAGAAAGATGAAACAGATTTCAAACAATCATTATAAGCTTATGTATAGTATATTGTCCACCAATGTGATTAGTAGGTTTCTAATATTAACACATTGTCTCAAAGTTCTTTTTCTCTTATTTTTTGTATTGCTCACATGTTGTAGATGTGGAAGCTGAGGTCTACCTGGATGGTACAGCTTGCCCAAGGACAGTCTACTGATGGCTAGTAGAACTGAGTTCAGGGTTTTCTACCTTCTAATATGAGAATTTCAATAGGCTACTGCTACACAATCATTTGCTTTTAGTCTCAATACCACATTTTTCTGATTGTTGTAGTGAGATTATTTTACTCCAAATTCTTACAGCTAGTAATAAAGATCCGTGAGAAATGAGGTTTTGATTTAAAATTAGGAACTTTATTTCTTGTTTTAGTATCTGGTAGAAACAACACACTATGTAAAAACACTGCAATTTTGTCACTGTAAAAGGTCTATGAAAACAAAGTAAGATATTTAATTCAACTAAACATGCTCTCTTCATGGCACACAATAAATGTGCTTTGAATTTTTTTTGGCCATCCAGGCATCTAGAATACAAACAAATTGATGCCATTTCTTGATTCCTTCTGTGTCATCAAATTTTGGAGAATAGCTAGCATCCTGTAAAGTTTCATATTAGCATCTATTAATCATAAAGTTACATGAGTTATCAGAACTTAAATAAATACATGTGACAAGACTGAAGTTTGTATAAGAAGAACCACCTTAGCCTCAAGGATATTTCATTTACTCTTTTTACAAACAGAAGTATACAAAAAGTTGAGAATGTGAAAAGTGCCCATAATATTAAAAGCAATGACTATTCTTGCCATTCGTGAACAGTTTTTAGGACTGTGTAAATGAAACAAGCAAGTGCTTTCAAACACTCATTTTTATAATTATGGAAGTATTTTTTTTTTGATAAAACTACTTGAGATGTAGACAAACAGTAAAAAGTTAAGTTTGTGTTTTATAGTTGTTGGTATAGGGTAGACTTACCAGATACACCCCAAGCAACTACATGTAGCTAGAGTCTGTACCCTAGTCACCCATCATATATGTTGTCCATCTCTGGTTAGGCTGTTGATTGTTAACTTCAAATGAGAATCAAATGATATATCAGATTTTGAATTATTTTAAAAATTATAAAATATCATATATGTAGGAAGGATATTATGTGTATTACATAGGCCCACTTTTTCTACAAACTTTTATCTAGTCTTTGGCATATTTGAAAATGGGAATTACTGTAGTTCTAAGTCATGACTTGCTTTTCTGGTTCAATTCCTGGGTCATGATATATCAATCATAATCTTTCTAGTAGGTGTCATTAGTGTTGAAAGCTGATGGAGATATCAATGAACTCTTTGTGCATGTGTAGCTAATATGTATTACCTGCTCTTAGAACATCTTGGATTACATCTGTCTAGTTAGTCCAACTATGTGCTCATTCTGAACAGAGGTGCATTAAAAAAAAAACCTTCTCTTTCTTGGTTTCTTTAATTCTAAAATGTAGATAATTGACCCCAGGGGCTGTGTCTTTATGATGAATATGATAAAAGATTGTGAATATAACTTTGAGAATCACCCAAATGCTGTTTCTGACCCTAAGTAAGCTCAAGTAATGTAAGGGATAAAGTAAATGTCATTCCCGAGACCAAAATAATTTCTTAGAGAATACCAAATGTTTTCTTCTGTAAGTCTTACATAATTCAGTCCAGGGAAAAGAGAAAAAAAAGACCCAGAAAACAAATTTCTTAGATGGACCACTAATAACATGCCATATAGTTTCAATGTAAATATTTATAACATATTTATTTATATACTTATTTATTTGATTTTGATACACATGAAATACTTTCAAAATGCATAGTAGTTTCCCTATACGACCTATCCTGACCTTGGACTCAGTATTTATCCAGGGTGACCTCCAAACTCACTGACACCCTCTTGACTCAATCTGGGAAATCCTTGGAATATGGGAGCAAGCAATCATGTTCAGTTAAACTTTATTCTAAATTAACACAGAGTAAGTACATATAACATTGGGATTCATTGCAATTAAGTGTCTGTAAATTGTATAATGATAAAGATGGGGTAATTAGCATTTGTATCTCCTGAAGTATTTATCAGTTTTTGTGTTTGGATCATATGAACTCTTCTCCTTTCTT
>NW_008351640.1:3508383-3560650 GCF_000622305.1 Nannospalax galili | reverse complement strand
ATATATAATTATAAATATGTATGTTGCAACCTCTCCATGCTGTTATTCTTATATAGAGTTTGAAAATTTAATCTTATGGAAGAGAGCAATCTACTTATTATTAGGGTCTAGGAAGTTTGAGGAAGGGGAAACAGAGAGAGGCTGATTTTTATTTCTAAACGAAAGCAAACGTTTCTAGCTTTTTAGCTGCAGCTTTGATTACATGTACATGTAATCGTAACAGGCCATTGCCAAAAGATGTCAAACACTTTTTACCATACTGATCCTACAAGGAAAGTAGGCTGTCCTGCTCTCCTGGAAGCTTGGTGGTGTATGTAGAGGTATAGCAGAGAACCCAGAAGATGTGGGAAAAATCTCTCCTCCAGAATGCTGGTTTGGTTTCAGAGTTCCATAGCTGAATCTTCTAGTATTTATGATAAATGATGTCCCTTTGAGTTTTCATCCTGACTCATCTGAATGTGGTATGTTAAACTGAGGACAAAGAAGACTTCCCAGGTCTTTCATATGATGCCAACGTTCTGATATTCTGACTTATCTCTTCTACCAACTTAGAAGACAGTGAAATTTTTAATATTCATCAGTAGAAGCCCAAGTTCAGTGACCATGGAAGTTAAAATAACCTTTCCTGCTGTTATCTAGAGATATATGCACACATCAACTTAGTTGTCCCTTATTTCCTGTGCTCCTCCCACTGGTCAGATCTTCACATACATCTCTGCACACATACATTAAGCACAAGCATTGTGTTTATAAGATAAATGTATCAAACTATTCCCAAGAACCACCTGTACAAACATTCTAGAATATTCCCTAGATCCCCATTTGAAAATTAAAAGCTGGCACACATTTCATGAACATGCTTTAAGTTTCTTTCTTTAGCTCATAGAGAATAAAGAAGCCACATGGATTTCCCTGGTGAGTTGTCCAGAGGTACATTTTCTAGTGAGCCTTTCTGAGGTGCCATGGAAACTGAGGTGTGTATCAGGTGCACAGGTGATGCAAACCTCTAAAAGACAAGTTTTAAAGTCTGCTTTACAAATTGGATATGCCCATCACTATAGATTAGCCTCCAGTTTAAATCCAGCTGTAGTTTCCATTCTATCATCACATGCATTCTAATGGAAAAGCCTGCATAATACCTCAGTCTCAGAAAACCTTCTAAGATAGTATAATGTTAGAAAGTGCCTTGGGTGGGGTAAAGTGGTCTGAACACAAAATATTCCATTGCAGTGGAAGTATCTTATAATCTTTGCTTTTACAATCCAAATCAATTTATTTCTGCCATGGAATAGTCTTGAGTATTATGAGAGTACTAAATATAGCTCTAACTCACAGGACGGTCATAATGATGCTAAAAATATATAACATTCTAGGTCTAGGTAATCTGATCCCTTTTACACATAAGGAACAACATTCAGATTCCCAGCACCCACAAAAAAGCCAGGCATGGCAATAGGTACTTTTAACCACTGTGCTGTGGAGGCAAAGACAGGAGGACCCTGGGGGCTAAGAGGTAAGACTCTCCAGCAGCAATACCAAGCTCTAGGTTCAGTGAGATATCATGTCTTAAAAAATAAAGTGGAGCACAATAGAGAAAGATACCCAATACTGATCTGTAGATCTGTGTCCTACACACACACACACACACACACACACACACACACACACACACCATGCACAAATTCTTGTTCTCATTTTAACTTTGATAATCAGAGGCAAGTTTGCATCTGAGGAATTGATTACTGGCAGTGCAAGTTTAATTTAGTCAAAGTTTCAGGATTAGTAACCAATAGATTAAAGACAAACTTTCAATGTTCTGACTACAAAGTCCATATACATGAGTTTCTTATACTAAAGTTCTGTAGAATGAGGTGGTTTATTCAATTCATATGCCAAACACTAGATTCTGTAGGTGAAAAATGTGAACGAGGACTTTAAGCTCACTTTTCTTACACTCTGATAAAAAAGCTAAGTGTGTAATTAAACAGAAATGTATCTTATGAAATGGAAAGGAAAAAACATCTGGAAGAATGTAATATACAGTGGGAGGCAATATTTATAGTCAAGGATAAATTCTAGTAGTAAAAGTTTTCAAGGTGTGGGTGGAACAAGGTAGCATAAGGGATAAGAGAGGTTGAAAGGAGCAAAAGGGACGTAGATGAAGAATCAGGGTTGCAAAAGGACATCACTAACAAAATGAAAAGGGTCCCTCAGAGCTGCAGAATGAGGAGGTGGACAGGACATACAGTTCAAAGAAGCGGAGCTCATGTGCCTTTCACATCATGTGGATGATTGATTGAAGATGTACCTGATGTTTGCTATAGTCTACAACCAAAGAAAGCAGTAACACTTATTGCTTTATCTACATCTATCAAACTTTGTAGAGTGAACATTTTATACATTCCTCAGCTTTTGGGGTTGTTAAAGGGAAGTATCCATTTTCTGTCTGTTAGAAAGAAAGAAGGCAAAATGTATTCGAGGATACAAATGACTGTAAAGGCTGTAATGCATTAAAATGGTGCGGGGCAGTAAGAGGAGGTGAGAAGAAGGCAGGGAAACTAAATACCATCAAATTATATTGTATGAAAATCACAAAGATCCAATAATTTTAAAAAATGAAGTGAAAAAATAAAGACCACAATTCTTACTGCTTTCTTTTCAACAGTAGAATTATCCTGGGCTTTCCACCAGAGACTTTAGGCTGTCCTGTTATTGATCTGTCTGTTCTATAAAAAGCTCAGACCATATGTATCTGTCCAAATTGGCAAGGATTCATCTACAGTCTTTCCTTTCATATATTTATTTGTTGCTTACTTCAAAAGCCTTTCTTAGTAAAGTAATAGAATAAAATCTCTTTGCTTTATTCAAACATGACAACAAAGAAACAAACCAGAATTCTTTTTCAAACCTGTATTTAACGTAGTTTTCAACGTCTTTAAGAAACTGTCATATTTCTGAGAAAGTAAGTGTTCCCTTACTCTAATGTTTTAAAATAAGCCTGTCTGTTACTCTCATAATTTTTCTTTCACTACATTAATTACAAATTAATCTTTATTTGAATTTAAATTTTATAAAGAAATAATTCCCTTCATCAAAAGGTGAACTGTTAATTCTGTATTTCTATTATTTTCAAATTTCATTTATGTGTAATAGTAACCAAGTTGTGTGTTGTCTTCATGAAATCCCATTTCCTGAGGTTATTTTTGTTGTTGTGTGATTATTTTTGCAGGCTCTGAAGTTACTTGAACCAGGTAGTGATTTATACATTGATACTTCTCTGTTTTTCTTATATAGCACTGTGCAATGAATCTTTCACACACACACACACACACACACACACACACACACATATTTAAAAAAGTTTTAGACTAAATAGAGAGTATGAGAAATTTTTTTTAAAGAATAAAGACCCAACAACAATAATCTATAAACTTTTTTAGTCCAGTAATAGTAAATGACTATATCTCATTTTCCAGTGCTAAATATTTAATTCTTAGTGTTTTCTTATATTGCTATGAAGCTGTAACCATGTGTGTGCTTAGTTGGAAAGAGGAGTCTAAACCATCATATACGATTGTCTCATCTCAGAATAACAGATGAGCTGCATGTCATTAAATTTGAAGGCAGCATCATGAATTACTTTCTCTGTGTTTCAGAAAATATCATGACAGTTCTATGCCTTGGAGCCTCCCTCCACCTGAGTGTTTGAAAAACACTATGTGGCATCCTTGTCAAGCATGCCACTGTTAGAAGTAAATTAGTCTATGCTTTGTTGTTTGTTGGACCAGTGAGCCTTGGGCAAAAAAGGTTATTCAGGGGAGGACAGTGGAATTGAATTTGAAGGAAACTATTAACTTTGCTTGATTTTCTTTTGTTTCTTTCTTATGTCACTTGCTTCTATGTGCTGTAGTGATAAATTTGAGTGCTTACATCTCAGAAATCAATAAGCAATGATTCAAAAAAGGGGGGGCTGAGAAAGGACTGCAAAGCAGGAGTGACCCCATCACAAAAGAAACAGTGTTTCACAGCCAAACACAATTTCTGTGTGTGAAGCAGAATGACTTCTTAATAAACTCTGTTATGCACCTGTAATGTGTTTGGATGGTTACACAGTCCCCACAGGTTTCTTGGGCCTTTTTCCTCACAGTGCTCCTGAAACAGCACTTGATACCCAGGAGACATAAAGCTGGGTTCCAGTTGACAGAACCATCATCTAACATTCAAGGGCCTTGCATGTTGTGAGATCCTTGTATTTCAAACCATTTTTGAGTCAGGCAAGTTTTCTGAGAAGGAAATAAACCTAAGAAATCTTTGCAGTGCACAGCAGCTGGAGGAGAAAGGACGTTCGTCCCTCACATTTTTATTGCCATGTTCTTTGATTCCATGATACTAAGGTTGACCTTTACAAAATAAGACATTATTAAAACCAACAAGATGATACTTGAACTTGTGAAAATTAACTCAACAACTAATTTCCATTTTTATGATAATACCTTTGAAAAAAGTCTCTGCCTCCCACAAGTACTAGGGTCCCAAGCAATTCAGACCTCTAACATTTATGAAATCTATCTTTAACTAAGAATTTCAATGCCTTAAGGATATTTTTAGGGGGTGACTTGAGATGAGGGTCTCCTGGTAGTCCCAGCTATCCTGGTATACCTTATATAGTCCAAGCTGGCCTTCATCTCACAGAGATCCCCTGCCTCTTTTTTATGAGTGCCCAAAATAAAGGTATGTGAAACAATGAAGAATGAAGGACATTTGTATATCTGTTTCTCTGTCTATTTATTTATTATTGTGTGTATGAAAATACATGTGCCAGAGTTCATGTTTAGAAGTACGACCCACGGCATAAAACTCAGGCGATCAATCTTCACAGTAATTGCTCTTACCCACTGAGGCAATTGGATGCCCCAAACTCTTTTTTCAGTTAAAGAAAAAAAAGTGGACTGAAAACAACAAAAGTCTCAAATGTTCATAAATCTGTAGGAACTTTTTGTCTTCCTCCTCCTCAAAGTAAAGTTAATGCAATAATATAACAAAAAAATGACAAAGTTTAAAAAGTTCATCTTTAATTTCATTCAGTAGCAGCCCCATGTAATGAAGTGTCACTGGACTGGTGGCTTTTATGAGCTACCAGTACTGCCTCACCTCTCCACATCACCCTGGAACTCCGGTCCTCAAGGACCGTGGGGTTTCCTTGGAGACAGGCTTCTCATTGCTCCCCAGATGCCATTTCCATTTCATGCAGAGCTCCTGACCACACTTCAAGTCCTGCTCCAGCTCTCTCCTCTCTGTGATCCTGATTCTATTCCAAGGTTGTTTACAAACCTCATTTGTAAAACACGCTTTGGTAATGGGGAAAAATGAGGTTAATCTCAAGTAATAGGATACTAATTTAAATCAAATAATTCAGTCACCTGTAGCACACTACCAGGTATTCAGGCATTACTGATAACTTCTAAAATCGTTTTATCGTGCAGAAATAAGATCCCATGACCAACCCAGAGACAGAGACAGAGACATATGGAGAGAGAGAGACAGAGAAACAGAGAGAGAGGTAGATGTAGATACATATTTGGAGAGAGAGTGGGAGAGACATAATGTGGCACTTTATTTAAGTCACAAGAAACAGCATCAAATCATGATCCCCCAATAGAAATGGGAACATGTTATTTGAAAAAGGAAGATGGGCCTATTCTGTCTTGAATGTGGTGGTGATAACTGACCATATGAAACTGACTTATGTAGGCCTAGTGTCAGTAGATATAGCTGATGTCTCTTCATGAGTACAAGGCTTTGTGCTTAGAAGGGAGCATTCCACAGTCCTCCCCATCTTACATTCTTTCTACCCAGTCTTCTGCAATATTCCCTGAGACTCAAGGGGCCACCTTGCTCTATGACACAGGGTCCCCACAATCCTGGAGCTCCAAAATGTCTGGCTAATACATTCCAGGGATCCATCTCTGCCTCTCTAGTGCTGGGATTACAAATTCACACTACAGAGGCTTTTTGCATGGGTTCTGGGGATAAAATGTGGGTCCTTGCAGGTACTTGACAGACTGAGCCTTCGTTATACACACTGTAAGTAATACCTTGCTTACTTTTCCTGTTTTAGTGGTAAATACCCTAACTAAACCAACTTAAGTAGAAAAGGCTTTGACTCAGTTCAAACTACATTCATCATGTGGCGGTCAAGGCAACAGGAGCTTGAAGTAGCTGGTCACATTGTAATGCTTGATGCTCCTTCCGTAGCATTTTCCATCTTATAATCCTAGATCTCAGCCTAAGGAGTGGCTCTGCCCTCAAAGAGGATCCCTCCTATTTTGTCATTTAACACATTCAAGATATTGATTATGTCAGACTTGGTGATACATGCTTAAAGTTCCAACAATGGGGAAGTAAGGCAGGTGGATTGCTGTGAATTTGAGGGCAACCTGGTCTACATAGGGATTTCTAGGCCAGCCAGGGCTATATAGGGAGACCTTGTCTAAAATAATCTTTATATGTATATATAATATATTTAAATATTTGGATGTATATCTCTATCTATCATCTACCTATCTATCTATCTATCTATCTATCTATCTATCTATCTATCTATAATCTATCTATCTATCATCTATCTATCTAATCTCCAAAGGCTTGTCACCAGGTAACTCCAGATTCTGTCACGTTGACAATTGACAATAACCATCATAGGTGTCTTGTGCTACCTGTCCTATAATATATGAGTTAATATGCTTTTGTTTTAAAGAGAATATTGGTGTTCAGCCCAGAATGGTGGTTCACACATTGAATTCCAAACTTGGGAGGCAGAGACAGGCAGATGTCTGTATGATGCATGAGAGCCTGGTCTACATAGTGAGTTCCAGGTGACCTGGGGATATGGGGAAACACTGTCTCAAAGAAACAAGAAGAAGAAGAAGGCGAAGGAGAAAGGGGAGGGGAAGGCGTGGGAGAGGGAAGGGGAGGGGGAAGAGGAGGGAGAAGATTGATGTTAAAATTCTTCACTGTTAAGACATCATGCCTTTTAGACTTTGATTTCACAGGAAAAAAGTTGGTGGTTTGTTATCAATATTGTCAATTGTAGCTTGAAGAGATCTAAAATTATCTGAGAGAGCTCTGACATGCCTCTGGGAGAGTACATTGATTAGGTTAACTGGTGTGGTTAGGGCTACCCACTGGTGTGACACCATTTCATGGGTAGGACTCTAGACTCTATAAAAAAGGGAGAAGTTAAGAGAGTACAAATATTCCTTGTTTTCTGCCTCCTGGCTGAGGACGGAACGTGAGCTGTGCCCTCAAACCCCTGCCACCAGAACATGCCTGATATGATGGGCTTTACCCTGAAACTGGGAGCCAAAATAAACCCTTATGCTCTTTAGTTGGTTTTCTCAGGGTATTTTGTTACAGCCACAAGAAATGTAAATAAGACATCATCTTTTGACATACATCTTCAAATTTCATCTTATGAAACTGCCACTCCTCAAATCATAGTCTTTCTGGGAAAAAATACATATTATAGTATAGCTCTCAGACTTATGCGAAGGTGTTCTCTGCACTCTGAGGCTGTGTTCTTGAGGTAAAAGAGACACATTCGTCTTGATCATAAACCATCCTGACCACTTCTAGATGAAGTGATTTCATTTGGAACATATGAATCAATTAGGGAAGTTTCATATGCTTTTTTTTTTTTTACTCCCACAAGGAAAAGGAAAAAAAGTTGTTTTTATATGTCAGTGCCAAAAATATTCCATTTTCCACATTTTTATTTTCTTATGAGACACACATTGAAATAAGACAGAAAGTGAAAAATCATCCATAAAGGGAATTAAATATTAAAATATATAGAGGTCGTAAACCACGAATGCCAACTACAGAAGCTCAGAATAAAATGCAGTAAAATATGTTGCTTATTTTTCCATTTTATCAAACTTTATAAAAAGTTCGACAGTTTCATACACTTATATATTACTTTCCATTTCTACCCCAGTTTTTTTCCTTCACTCCTCTCTTACCATTGGAACCTGCTTCTCAACAAGTCCTCATCCTATCTCTATCTCTTCTATTTAAATACAGTCACTGAATTTAGTAAGAGTTTCTTGCCTGCCCTTGGGAAGGGGCTTACGTACTGGAAAAACAGCAACTTATCTGTGGCTACACAACTGAAGAGATCAACAGCCCTCTTTCAACTTCCTTAAAAGGCCACTAATCTCTCTGGGAAGAGTAGAGCCTCATGGGCCCTTCCACATTCATGATGAAATGTTGATAGGTCCAGTCTTGAGCAGAGTGTGACAACTGTGGTGAACTCACCAGTTCAATGGCTGTCTCTTGTCTAGAAGGTTTGTTTCTGTTTGTTCTGTTTTACTTTTGCTCCCCATCTCCACCACTGTGGTGTTTCTAAGTTTTTGGCCCCTCTTCTGCAATGTTCCCTGAGCCTTAAAGGAGGTGTTGCAGGCCATTTCTTACAGAAAAGGATACATGATCAAGCCTACCTCAAACCCATAATTTTTTCCAACATTTTTGATTTTCAGCAAGAAGTTTCAGGAATGGCTTTCAGATAGACCACCACTCTGTATGTAATTAGCAGGAACATGTTTGCAAACTCAGTATCTTTCTGTAGCTATACATTCAAATAGCTTCAGAAGCACATTCATCTCTGGACTGCTTGCATCTTCTAAGAATTTCAAGAAACCATAATCCACAGTTCCTCATAAGCCATGGTTTTGTCATAAGTGACTTGATGGCCTCCCAATATTTTAGAGTTGAAATTTTATCTTAAAGGAGACAGAAGAAAACCATACTCATGTAACTGAATAATTTGACAGAAAAAAAAAAACAAAGCAAAAGAATAGAGATTAAAATATCTTTGTTTCAATATATGTAGCTTTAACAAACAATATCAGTACTAAATCAATAATATAAAAAAGAAATTTTCTTTGTCAAAATAGTAAAATAAATACATACAATAAAGTCAGACTAAAGCCAGATGTCCAGGGGTGGTGGTGCACACCTTTAGTCCTAACAAGGAGGCCGAGACAAGGGAATATGTGAGATCAAGGACAGTCTGGTATTCATAGGGTGTTTGAGGTCAGCTGTGGTTACAGAGAGACCCTGTCTCAAAAAAAAAAAAAAACCAAAATGAAAAAATTAGACAATAAAACAACCTAGCACTGAGAGTATTCTGAATCTCATTATTTCCATATGTGGAGGCAAACAAATCCCTTCCATGTTCTCCCTTCCATGTCAACATAGGAAGGCAACACCAACTTAGAGATTCAGAATCACAACCTGACAACAAATTACAAAGTGCCTTTTTTGAAAACTGCCAGCTGTTCTTATTTTCTTTGTTGGTATCACATACTGGAATGTACTAAAAACAATAACTTCTGAGTTAATTAATGACCCATAGGTATTTTAAGATTTTACTGCTATTTCATTGGATAGTGCTGTGAAAGAAATTTAAAGCATGCACTAGGGAAGGGCTCCGCTCAAAACGATGCATCATCGTAAGTGTACCAAGCCTCAGTAACTGAGGCCACTGCGTTCAAATCGTGAGACATTTGGCGTTGTGTTATAGTGCAAAACAGAATTAGGATCATCACTCTGTCCTTTGGATCACTACAGGAAAGGTAGGGAAAGAGGAGGGATGAGTAATAGACCTAATAAGGAAACATTTTATTGGGTTTTTCATTATCATAAAAAGATCTCAGTGGAGCAATAGGAAAGCATTACTAAATCTGCCAGAATGGAGATGTGATTGTTGGAAGAGTTTGGTGCTTTATAATTCATTTTGCAGTAAACTCTCTTTTTTTGATATCTGAATACAAGGAAAAAAAGAAATTCTTCTTTCATAATAGAGTTGGACGACAGTGAAAATGGTCTTTATATCCAGACATTTTGCATTATGAGCTCCAGTCTATCAATCTTTTCACAGAGTAATGGAAATGTCAGTTGTTAAAAAGAACTTAACTTTCAAATCATGATGACAACATTAACTTCTATTAGTATATCTACAGGAAAAAATCCTTTCCCAAACATTTGTCTTAGGACGCATCTCCTTTGTATTCATTCAGTTCCGCCTTAGTCTTCAAATGTGAACTTGATCTATAATTGTCATTATCAGTGCTATTAACATCATAGAAGTTTTTCCAGCCAACTGAAAAACAAAGACAACATATAAAATTCATCTTTCTTAATTGGACTATTCATTAGTGAGATTTTTGTTTAGTAAAACAAATATATTGAAAAATGTATAAATTCTTTCATGCTTATAAGTGTAGCAACAAAAACAGTTTTGGAAAAAAAAGAGGAGCCAATATGAAGGAGTGTTACAACTAGTTCTATTTAAAACTTTATTGCAGAATATACTTCATGTATATAAAATTGGTCATTGCTATGAATAACCCAGACTAAGGATGACAGAATTCCTAAGTCAAAGCCATTCATCAAGTTGAGCATCATGGCTGTGTAGGTCCATAGTGGGTCACCACTTGGGAATAAATAGAAGAATTCAGGGTTAAAGACTAGGCCCTAATCATTTCAAGTGCAGTGTTCTGTCTTCCCAGGACGTTTCTATGTTTGGAAATGTTTAATAATAATTTGAATGCACAGGTAACTCCCATGTACCTCTAGATTGTATTCTGGAAAGTAAGGTTAAGTATTAGAGTGATGTGAAAATGCTAATAATTTTTTGATCCATAAGAAGAAAACAAAAGAATAATCAAAGCACACATAAAATAAAACACAAACAGTTGTAGAGCTGGGGAGATGGCTCAGTAGATAAAGTGCTTGTGCTGAAGCTTGAAGACTCGAGTTCATATCTTCAGTACCCATGTAAAAGCCAGTATGGCAGTATGTGCCCATAAGCACAGTTCTGGAGAGGGTCAGAGGAGACAGGCACGTCCCTAGTACATATTCACCAGCCAGCACATGGAACTGGCTGTCTCAAAAAGTAAATAAATAAATTGAAGAAGAGATTGGGAAAAATATTCTAGTACCAACTCCTGGTCTCTACCATCAACAATCATTGCTCCTGCATTGGCAAGCACAAAACTGCCCCTTCATGCATACACTGCAGACACGCAGGCATGCACAAAAATACATACATACATACATACATACATACATACATAAATTGTAACAGCTGGTTACCTATTTACCCAATACTTTAGGAAGGTAGAAGCCAATGTTGCCTGGGGTCCTAAAAGAGTCTTCTTGCATTTAAATCAAGTGGTCCTAATACAGTAAGTTTGAGCAAAGAGTATTGTGGAAGTGGAATATAATTTTTTTAGAGACTGATCAAGTCCCAAGAAATATGGAAAAGCAGTGAGGAAAAATTATTCACAGGGTTTTATACCTTTGTGCTGTACACAAACATGAAAATTATTTCCAGCTTTATCTAAATTTGGATATTCTTGGAATTTTTAAATTATTTATGTTTTAATAGTTATTTATGCATGTGTGTGGAGATGGTATGTGCAGGTGAGAGCAGGTGCCTATGAAATCCACAAGAGGATATCAGATTCCCTGGAGCTGGAAGGACAGGTGAATCTGGTCCTCAACAAGATCAGCAAGCACTCTTAACTGATGAGCCATCTCTGAATTGGGATACTATTTTGGGGGGAGGGGGAGTTGAGATAGGGTATCGCTGTAGCTCTGCTGGCCTGGAACTCACTATGTAGATCAGGTTGTCCTTAATCCTTCTGTCTCTACTTGCCTCATGCTGGGGTTAAAGGCATGTGCCACCATGCTCAGCTTGGATTGGGATGTTCTTAATAGTCTCTCCCCAACAAAATTTTAAGTTGAGGATTTAGACAAGCAATGAACTAGCAGCCTTGGGCAAAACTGTCAAGCCAAGGAAGTATCTGTACCATATCTATCATATACCTTTTTTCCTATTCCATTTATCTGCCTCATATATCCTAGTCTTGCTTAATGTTATCTTTAATTTTTTTTTTTTTGCCATGACAACTGACTCCAATCTATGCTCTAACAGTTCCTTTCCTTTCCTCCATTTCACCTATCACTATTTAGTTTTCTGATTGTTGCTAATAAGATAAACTTATGTCTACATGACTTGTGAATGAAATTGACTTCCTAATTCATTCATGGCTCTGAGGCTGTTCATAATTTAGAACGAGTAAATTGTCAACCCAAAGACTCTGTTCATTTTTTTCTCCTATTGTTCTTTGGAGTTTCCTTAAGACATCAGAATATGAATTATAATTAGTCCCCAGAGAGGAATTGGATAAACCAAGGGTTCTTTCTGCTTTTCTTTTTTATGGTCAAAGAATATGGCAATTCTCAATTTGTGTCAAATGCAAAGATAGAAAGTCCTGCCACATAAGCAGCTGTTACCTTTTCACACTCAGATTAGACATTGTTAGTTCATCTCAGCACTCATTCACTCACTCACTGCATGTAGACAGAGCCTGAGCATTCCCCTCTGTTCAGTCTGTCAGGTGACCACCACTGAATTATCAGAGGTTTACCATGGATGCTCTTTGTAGCACATGCATGTGTTTCTGGTTGAGTTATTGAAGCAAATCATTGCATCCAAGCATGCACATTCACTTTATCCTTTAGGAATAAGCCATACCCCCAACCAATAGGTCAATTCTGTGGCTCTATTTTAAAAATATCATTTAAATTATGCTAATCGTACCAATTTGATTTGAATTTCAGGATACTATTTCCCGGAGAGATAGGGCCAAATAGAACTTAACCCATGACTGAGACAGTAACCAACAATTGGACAACTACTCAGTTTTCAATCCTCTGTGTCAATATAAGGACTGATGGTATATAAGTATCCTTGATATATTAGGTTATTTCATCTCATTAAAAATTCATCATATTTAAGATCTCTATACTGAGTCTTTAAGCTACATAAAATAGAAATATATTAAACACATTTTTCTAGATGTTGCCAATCAGTCATGACCTGACAAGTTCTCAGATGATGCTGGATTTCTTTCTCACTGACCTCACTATGTTATCTGAAGAGTGTAGGATAAGGGTCATTCTGAGAATGCAGCCCTTTTTCTCCTGTCCACACTGCCGCCACATCATGTAGATGTCCATGGCTAACTATGAACATTTCTATGCTTTGTTTTTAATAAGCTCCCTTTTTATTTTCATAATCAGATGGCTTATTCCATCCTTCTAAATTTTCTACACATATTCCATATGAATCTTAAAATACAATACATGAAATACAGAACAAAACAAAACAAAATACCCAAGGAAAATCATGCAAAAAATAATCATTTTACTGTGCTTTTGAGGTCTTATTCCCCACTCCTCAAAAATAAGCCTAACCATTTTATGGTCCTTAATTATTTTCTTTTATATATTTTCTTCTGGTAGTTTCATAGTTTAAGCCTTAACATTTAAGTGTTTACCGAATTTAGTGTTCACGATTTATAATCAATGAAAGTTATTTTTATTCTTTTACATTCGCATATCTAGTTGTCTAGCAAAAATTACTAAAAAATCTTTTGTGTGTCCTTTATCTTTATTGAAAAATCAGTTGGCTGTAGGTATATGTGTATAGGCACTAAGGTTTTCCATTGATATTTAAGCATGTTTTTATTCCAGTATCATTGTTTTGATTACTAACATTTGAACTGCATTTTGAAGTCAGGTAGTACAATGAAACCTTTGTCTTTTTGCTTAATATTTTTTGACTCTTTTTATGTGGTTCAAGAAAATTTTGTGTTTTTCTATTTTGGCGGACAATGTCATTGATATTTTGATAAATATTTCAGTGGATCAGTGAATCACTTTGCGTGATGGTCTGTTTTGATTTTCATCTTTGTTAAATACCTCTGGGTATGTCTGTGAGGGTGTTTCTAGAAGTTAACTGAAGACAGAAAATCCATCCTATATGTGGGAAATACCATTCATTCATCTGGGGAATCAGGTTATATGAAGAGAATTAAAAGAGGAAGCCTGTGAGTGTCACCTCTCCTCCCCTTCTCTACTTTCTGACAATGAACGGATGGAAAGGGGAAAGCGTCACATGCAGATGCCACCATGACTTCCTATCATGACAGACTTCATCATTTCTGAAGCCATGAATTAATATAAACACTTCCTCTGATAAATTTACTTTTTAGTAATCCATTTCCTACAATGAGACAACATCTTCTAAAATTTCCACAATCTCCCCAAATTGCACAAACAGTTAGGGACCAGGAATTGAAAGCATGATTCTGTGTGTATGGCAGGATAGTATGTTTCCTCTTCAAACCACAAGAGACAATATAAGTATTTAAATTATATTGATTAAGAATATGGGATGTTTTTCCACAATTTTGTCTTGATCAATTTCTGCAGCAAATTTTACTATCAATATTGTCCTATTTTTAATTTCCCCCCATTTGTGTCGGTAAAGCATCACTGCTCTTGCCTTTCATATTTCTCTTCCGGTATCCTACAGATTTGCGAATATTTTCATTTTTTATTGTGCTTCCATTTTATACCTTTCCTTATCTATTTCTGGATTCAAAAACTGTCCTAGAATATTTTTCACTTCTACTTATTTGTATAGTTTACATAATTCTTTCTTGATACTGATTTCAAGATTTATTTCTTTATGGCAAAGATATGATACTTTGTATGAGTTACTTACGTTTTTGACCATAGATTTCGTGTTACACTCAACTTTAGTCAGAAAAGTTTATTTTGTAGTGGGTAGTGGTTACTTCAGAGACTCATAAGTGTTCAAAGTGATAACTATAAAACATTGCGTGCTCAGCTGTGCATGGGTCATCTATAACAACCTTCCAGCACCCAAAGCTCAGGGTATGAGTCAGGGTACTTTGCAAAATGGGGTAGAATAAATGTAAAAGCTTACGGAGGGGGAGAAAAGTAATAACATTCGGACTTCTGGACATCATACGCCTTTGGCATATATTAACATGTAGCAGCCGTGATTATTTACACAAATGTGCAAATCTTAAAAATCTGTTATTGTAACATTTGCAAAACGATTTGCAGATTAACAAAACACATATTCTATGTGAATTAATTTCCAAATACTAGTCTCAATATTTTAGAAGTATTTAGCTCATGTAAACATTAGTATGCATGTATAAATCATTCAGTTTGTTATACTTGCAACTGACAACATTGACAGAGGAAGAGAACCTGCGGTCTCACTCATATGGGAGGAGCTATTGGCAGTTGATCACTGTCGAATGAGAAAGTTCCTCTCCTTTGGGAATGTGGCTGCTGTAGGTTATTCATGCCCCAGGGGAATGGTCACACACCAATTCAAATATAAGCAGTACTAATTGCACAAGAGGGGGGATTACTAAACAATTTTATAAAAGAGGACATGAGATTAGAATAGAGATGTGGTGGGGGCACTATAAAGATGTCTTAGGAAGTAGTGATGGACAAATATGATCAATATACATTGCAGAAGTCTGAATATTTCAATGAATAGAAGATAGAGTGGGAAGGGTTAACTGTGGTAGGGAAGGGGGCAGTGCAGAGGAGGGACTATGAGGAGTGATCACCAGCATTAAAGGCTTTAGAAAAAGGTCATAAATAAATTTACTACTATAGAGGCTTTTAAAATATATACATATACATTGTAAAAAGAGATGAAGAGGAGTTACCTTATAACAGGGGACATTGCCCCTACTAGACACCATAAGCTAGCAAAGTTAAAAGCCCAATGCTAGGAATGGACTCTCTTATAAGCTCATTATCAGGCGCTCCATAGACCCTCAAATAATACTGAACATTGCCCCTGTTTTTGGTTACCACCAGAGCTTGACAGCAAGATCCTATTGCTGAAAATACTACATACATGAGTTATAGAACAAAAAAGGAGAGGTCAAACAGGTACTGATTTCAAAGCTTCACTTCTACTGACTGGTTTCCATAGTGCTGGAAGGCATGCTACCAGAAGAGAAAAGTAATCATCACCCTTGCCCAGCTGTAAATCTTGAAATCTACAACAACTGGCCTGACAAGATATGTCCACTGGTGCAATAACAGTGTAAATATTAAAAGAGTAATTGATCACTTTCTAACTGCATCTTAAGGTCTGCTTCATAATACAGAGTCCATGCATGATAGTGATATCAGTGATATCAGTCCTTGAAACCTGTGGCTAGCCAGGTCACAGGCCATAGAGGAGATTCTAAATACTATTACTCAGATAAATAGATATAGTATTAAACTGACTCCTAATGGCATTCTGTTATACCCATATTATCTTTTAACTCTCCCTAGAGAAGCTTTCCTATGCACCGTAGGGAGATTAACACAGAGATCCACAAATGGCCAACAAAGAGTGCTTATTTCTGAAAAAAGACACTTAATACACTGCCTCAGAAGGCTCAGGGATCATTGCAGAAGAGGGGGTGGAAAGGTTGTAAGAGCCAGAGGTGGTGGATGATCACAGGCAACCAGAGGTTTCCGGACAACTGGGCAGTTACATGAACTCAGCACCTATTCCACATAAGCTAAGGAAGACAAAATTCCAGCATACATGTGGGGAGATGAGTAAGAAACCACAGTCCTACCCGAGGAACTATTGGCAACTGATGGCTGCTGGGAGGAGAGTCAGTCTCATTAAGGTTAAGAGTCTTGGTAGATTGAATTGGTTCCAGAGGATGGACCCACACTGAAGGCCAACTGGGTAGGCAAGGTTGACTCTGTAGGCCTTTGTATATATGTATATATAAACATATATAATACTCATTATATGTATACTAGAGAATATGAAACTGGATAGGGAGGTAGTAGAATGTACAGATCGGAAAAGGAGATCTAAAATCGATCAAAATACATTGTATGAATTTGGCAAAACTTCAATAAAATATATTATTTTTTTGTAAAAGAAAGGTGTTAACAAGCAATGTTAACAAATTTGGAAATAAATAATATAGAAAACCCCTGGAGCAGATTCACAGCCCCTATCTAGGAAACAGGACTGGTTCTTTCTGGTTGCTGGAAACTAAAAGTTGAGATGTAAGTCCATCTTTGAAGGGAAATGAGAATTATAACGTGGAGAAGAATGCAGCCAGTCTCTGTATTAGTTACTCATTGTTGTGACAACATACCTGACAATAGCATGTTAATGAAGAAAGGGTTTTATTTGGGGTCACAGTCCTAGAATACAGCCTTCCAGGGTAGGGAAGGTGCTGGAACAGGTGTACAAAGTGGCTGGGAAATTTGTATTTTTAAGGAAAAAGCAGAGAGAGATGAATCCAGGTGATCAAATGGCTTTCGTCCTCTTGTTTAGTCTCTGGGGTGATGTTGCCCACACTTAGGGTGGATCTTTCAGTTAAATCTCCCTGGAAACGCCCAGGCTTATATTCCCTTGGTGGGTCCATGTCTAAGATATTGACAAGGAAGATTACCCATCACAACCCCATTCCTTGCAAATGTGACCCATTAAACATGACTTTAAATATATTTCTTATATTTGTTTGTTTATTTGTGAGTGTGTGTGTGTTTTTGTGTCTGTGGGTGTGCATGTATGTGGAGGTCGAAGGACAGCATGCAGAATTTGGTTCTCTGCTTCTATCATATGGGTTCTAGATCAATCTCTGGTTGTCAAACTTGGCAACAGATATCCTTACCTGCCCAACCATCTTACTATCCCCAAATATATTACTTTAAGTCAAACCTTCTCTCTATGACCCAAAATCTCATGTTTATCTCATGATGCAAGATGTATTTTGTGTTCTTCAAAATTCTCCAAAGATTTAACAACCTCAATGTTGTTGAAAAGCTCAATGTGTCTTCTGAGACTTATGGAAATCTGTTATTTATGAGCCCTGTACAAGCAAAAAGTGTCATTTACTTCCAATACACAAAAGGACAAACGGCAGGGGTAAAGAGCTCCACTCCAGCAAGGAGGAATGGGGTCATAACAAGAAAACATTGGGTCAAGAAAAATGCATCAGTGCAAACGCCAGATCCTTCAGGTCCAGGCCTTGCATCTGGGAGTCACAATGGCCCTGATGTGGCAAGCATCCTTCTGTCTTAGCCATCTGTAGCACACGTTTTTCTGTTGGTCTGGCTGCACACTGTGCTTGCAGTTTTTCTCTGCAAGTTTTCCACAGTCTTAACATCTCCAGCAACCTGGGCTCTCCACTACCGTTTTAGCTTCATTTTTCCGTTTTCACACAATGATCTCTCAAGGTATTCTTGCTGGTAATTCAAGACTGCGTCACATTTCTGGCTCCAACAGTGGAAACATCCTGGAACTCTGGTGCTAACCTCCATAACTTCCTAATTCTTGCATCTTTCATGCCGGAAACCTAGTGCCCTGCGGATGCACTGCCAAGTTTGTTGCCATCTCAAGAATAACATGACCCTCTAGGGCCAAAATTGCATCAGCTTTTGTGTCCATTTAATAAAAACTATTGTATTAGAATTGCTTTCTTTTAAAAAATATTTTATTTTTAATTACTTTTATTTTATATGTATGAGTTGATTGCTGCGTGTGCACCCATGTCATGCAATGCCCATGGAGGTCAGAAAGGGCATCAGATCCCCTGGAATTGGAGTTAAGGATGTTTATTAGCCATCATGTGGGTGCTGGGAACTGAACCTGGGTCCTCTGAAAGAGCAGCCAGTTCTCTGAACCGTCTCTCCAGCTCCTAGCATTGCTTTCTTTAAGAAGTAACATGATTATACCGAAAGACATTTTATAGGTTGGAGAATTTGGAAAGGGAGTGAATAGCAAACTACCATTATATGAATGACAAGTTTCAGATTACTTTTGAAGCTTGTTAATACAGTCTTGTCAGTAAATACTATTAAAAATTATGGTAGATGTGTATAATTTTGAATTTATATTCTAAAATATAATTGAGTATTTTTAGTTTGAGGTTTATATCAGTTTAGTTATTATAGTACTTTACAATTCTTTTTTTTAACTTTCCAGACTGTAATTTTTTACCTCTAAATGTTCAGTTAGGGCATAGATGAAGGCACACTGGGATTGTAAAAGAGTACTAGAAAAATA
Organism: Nannospalax galili; assembly: GCF_000622305.1. Taxonomy (NCBI): domain Eukaryota; kingdom Metazoa; phylum Chordata; class Mammalia; order Rodentia; family Spalacidae; genus Nannospalax; species Nannospalax galili. The sequence goes on along the minus strand of NW_008351640.1, from coordinate 3,541,644 downwards.
ATGGAAAATGTCTTCGTGCCTGGTAACGGTAACAGTCTAACATCAAGGCCTGGATAACCAGGACCACGTGTGGCATGAGGATGAGTTTACTTATACACATGCAGGAAAAGCACTCACACACAATGAATAAAAAATATTAATTTAATTAACATAAAAATTTAAAATTGACCCAAAGTATAACATGAAACTGAAGCTTATTGGAATTTACTGCTATCTATAAGGGGATTCTGCAGAATATTTTGTGCAGGTGTTGTTTCTGAAGGCCTCCATATTTGAATACAGGAGATAGAAAATGTATAAACTAATGAGCACAGAGTTGTAGTATTTGAAGATGAAAATACCTGCAGTGGGCTTTTGGTTTTCCAAAAGGTAAGCATGTGTAACTGACAATAAGATCATAAGATCAAGAACTGCAGCTCAACCATATAATGAACTGTGACACTGGGAACTGGGAAGTGATTTGCATTGAAAGTACAAACAAATGCTAGAGACATATGATGACTCTTTTGACCCCAGTAGATGTGAGTACCAGAGAAGAGAAGCAAAGGAGGAGCGAGTATGTGTCAGCAGAAGGTACAATGGTTACAGTGTGCACTGTGCAAGCAAGAAGTGAGGGACGAAAGTAGAACTGCGAGATCCTGAGTTAATTGTCTGCAGCTCTCTTCTATTATGGTTGTCAGGGTTCCCACACACGGCCTCCTTTAGGAATCTTAGTTAGCTTGGACTTAGACTGAAAAGGAAACATGTTTTCTCACAAATTAATTATCTCCAATATTTTTATTACCTCCCAGACTAGACTGGTCTTTTGAGCTATAAAAAGAAAATGCCACAGACAGGAAAATTTAAACCACAGAACATTTTCCCCTCACAGGTTAAAATCATGGTGCCAGCAGACTTCATTTCTGGGACTTCCTTCCTGACTTGTACATGGCTGCCTTTTAGGGTCTTTACAAATACACAGTCTGAGAGAGAGAGAGAAAAAAAAAATGAGCTAGGCCGATAGTGTCTCTTCCATTAAAGGAATAGAACTAATTGGATTTGGCCTCATTTTGCCTTACTTCAATTAACCTTAATTATAGCACTTCTTTATGACCTCCTTTCTAAACAAAGGTACATTTGGGTCTTTGCCTTCAGTATATGTGTTTAGGGGAATGTAAATGTTAGTCAATAATAAGGACCAAATGAAGACGGGGAAAAGTCTTAGGAAACTTGGTGTAAGATTGAAGCTAAGAAAAATGATGTAACTGAATCGCAAATCCTGAGGCTCAGCAATAAGTTATCCAGATGCTGATTATTGTGACAAGTAAATAGACTCTAGTCCTTTAAGTTAGTCAAAACAACTAAAAGACTCAGTTAAATAGATCTTAAAATTAATAATACTATTTAAAATGTAAAGGGTGATATAGTTGCAATGGATATTATTTTGGGTTCTCCACTAGTGATTCCCATATCTTGTTAGGGTTTGTAAACTCAAGTAACTTCTCTTCATAATCTGTGTAACTGCACAGAATGTTCCAGTGGAAGCTGGACTGCTATCTGAAGACCTTCCCCTATTCAACAATTCTAGCAATTAAAAAGAGAACTTGATTGACACATGGTAAATAGATGCAAGATGAAAAGTTCTATTTGGTTCTAAAAGCATGCAACGTTAATCAAAGACACTCATGTTAAGAAATCTCAGCAAGACAAAATTTCTTTTTTCCCCACTTCTTTGACTGCCCTTTATTTGTAAGTCTTTAGAAATTGAAAATGAATTCTTTTATAAAACTCTTAACCCCTTTCTTTTTTTAATGTCAAACTTTTATAGCCCATGAGAATGGAAATTCGATTTGACTGGAAAGAGAAAGAGCAACCAACCAAGATTTACTTACCAGTTCAGGGAAACAGAGCAGTGATCTATCATCAGATGGTAAATCGATTAGTGTTATCTCTAATGAGGTTTACTATTTTCAATGCAATGTTCTTTTTGAGTTTTGTTATTTGGCCTTCTATTTCATTTATTACAAAAATTTATTAGGCACAGCTCTAAAGTCTGTCTTTTTATATTCAATCTTTCAATGCAGATTAGACAAATGAATGAAAAATTAGCATTGTAAACAAAGGAGTGCTTGTTGGAGTAAATTATATCATTACCCCTAAGCCTTAAGTAGTGAACTGGAAAAATAGAAATACCTTGAACCAGACAAAGGTGGAGATTTGGGAGATGCTCTGAATTATAAATGGAAATATGATATCATTACACACCATTCTTTTGATATCTATTCAGGTTTTCTATTGTTATAGAAAGTATGTTGCCTGAATACTTATTACTACTATATCACCCCTTGAATTTATTGTGAAATGCAAGTGACCCATTCTTTAAATAGTTGACAGTAATAATGGCAGGATATTGGACACTTCCCAAATCTCAAATATATTTTCTGTTTACATGTTCTCCAGAGATTCTTTTACTATAGTTAATTTCTTTTACATCTTATTGTATGTGTATTCCAAAAAGTGCCCAAATTCTTTTGTAAATATCAATGTTCTCTATCAAGTATGTACACTAACTACTATGCTTTAATACTTTTATATACTTTTAGTTATTTGTAGCTTAAATATTAGCTTATTTGGGGTATTCCAAGGTCAAAATTTACTTGCATTTCTTTCTCTTGGTATGCCTTGTATACTAGGAATAAAAAGATTTGTGGGAAGATTTTACATGGTTGTAAAATAATAATAGGGAATGATGGGGTTTGGGTAGAAATTGTTGTCTAAGCTACTTGAATTGTTTTTCCTTTTAAAACAATTTGTGCTTTCATTTTGTGAAAGAAAATTGCATCATACTACAATTGCTTTGCTTATATTGTAAGATATTTATCTTCCTAAAACCATCAACCACATCAAAACTCACACGGAGACATCAAAATACTTCAGTCTTTGTGGTGCTAGGTAGAAATTATTGTTCTAGGGTTATGAAATAGATGACACCAATGGAGTTCTTCTTCAGTAGTGGGTAATGCCCAGTCTTTCCATATCCTGCATGTGGGGGTCACTACATTAGCCTTTGACATGTGTAAAGATCCATTGACAGCATGGAACCTTTCTACCTCCCAATATTATTCATGGGGAATCAAGAAGAATGATGGGAAACTCGGTTGTTTTCTACCTAGAAGGCAGTTTGCCTTTTTTAAAATACAGGGTTTCCCTGTAGTTGCAGGCCAGCTGAAACTCTCTATGTAGACTATGCTGGCCTCAATCTCATAGAGACCTGGCTGCCTCTGCTCCTGCCTCTACTAAGGATTACTGAGATTAAAGCTGTGGCCACCATGCCCAGCAGCTCATCAGATCTCACCTGTCACATAAAAGTGGTTTGAGACAGGGAAAGAATGTTTACAGAATATGGTATTGTCTGTCTTGAAGCTAGACAAAAAGCATAATAAAGTTCAACAGAAAATACAAGGAAAACTAGAAAAAGCATGAGGCAAGGTTGCACTTAAATAATGAACATATGGAGCAGAAAACATTCATAAAAACAAAAAAGGGATTATATGTAAATGTAGCAAAAATAATGGTTACCAGTACCCATTAGTCTTTTAAGGTAGAATTTTTTTGGAGAAAAGAGGTAAGTTAATTAAAACAGTCATGCTGAAAATTTAGTCATATTTCTTCCCTTGAAATACTGAAGAAAGGCAAAATTTCTTTTCTTCATCAAATAGGAAAAAAAATACAGTGGCTATAACTGTGAATAACTTTTTGGAGTTTCATGGAAAACAAATTAGTAAGGCAATTTTTTTTTTTTTGGTCTTTTTGAGTTAGGGTGTCCCTGTAGCCCCAGCTGTCCTGAAACTCACTATGTAGAAAAGGCTGTCCTTGAACTCACAGAGATCTGCCTGCCTCCACCTCCTGAGTGCTGGGATTAAAGGTGTGCGCCACCATGCCCAGCCTTACTAAGGGAATTTTTAAATCAAAACTTTTAAATAAGAAGCTTAGATGCATAAATATGACATTGTGTTACCTTATGTGCTGTTGTGTGTGTATATTTGTGTATGCGTATTTGCGCATTTCTATGTGTGCAAAGTTTGTGTTTCTGTGAGTGTGTTTGTGTATTTGTGCACAGTTGTGTGTGTGTGTGTGTGTGTGTGTGTGTGTGTGTGATTAGCTCTTATCCTCATATGCTTCCAATTGTGGTCCCTCCAATATAAACTAAATGGAGGTATTTGAACAGATGAAATAGACTCCCTGTAAACAGAAAGTCTACAGGAAGCAGCTCTCTTTCCTTGCCAAGAAAGCTGAAAGGAAAGAAAAGAACACTGAGAATGCTTGTATGAGCAGCTTCCAGGTGGTGACTACTTGGATGAATGAGTAGATCAGATGAAATTTTCAATGTACATTTTTCATGAGCTGAGTGGCCAGATCCCAAGAGGAGATATTCTAAGAGACTAAACATTTTCAGCAAGGTTGAAAATATTGAGAAAGAATTAAAAATGCCAAGTAAATTATCAATAGTTGTTTCAATTAGCCAAAGCCATCTGAAAAATTCTTTGCAAACAAGAAAATAAAAACATGTGGAGATGCTACTCTCTCCTAATTCTATTTCAGATCTGTATAACTACTAATCAATGAGAAAAATTCAAGTGGCAGAAGGAAGTGGAGTTTCAGTGCATCTGGAGACCTCAGAAATAAACGTTAAATACAGTAGACCCAGCAGGGAGGGATACATACTGCTTTAGCCTTTTTCTCATGGAAAAAACATAACAGCAGCTAATGTTTGTGGGTATTTGGAATTCATAGGTGTGCACAACTAAGCATGTGGTCTGAAATACTATTTTTGTTTTTAAATCTAAAATTCATTATTTCCAAAGCAACTAATTCTGTTATGTTTTTGTGTGTGGGGGTGGGTGTGTTGGGGGTATATGTGTTCATCTTGCAATCATTCCCTCTCTCTTGAATAGTAGGAACATCAGAGTTTTGATCATATTTATAATGTGCTAATTTTTCTGGTTATCAGGTTAAAATATCCCTTACACTGCAGCTGTTGTCCTCTCCTTGATGACACATGCAATTAGTACCATGTCTTTGGAAATATGAGTTTTGAAATTATAAAGCATCATCAAAAATCATTCTAATAGGCATTTATACAATTTCCTGAACATCATAGAACTTTTTATTTAAAAAAACACAATGGATATTTATTTTGAATACTCATGGAATAAAAATTAGAGACTAAGATGAGACTTCAAAATTAATTAGGTACTCATAATGGCTCATGTGTGTTACCTCAACAATCAGAGTGCTGAGACAGGAGGATCACAACTTTGTAGGCAACCTGAGCTATAAAGCTCAGGGTAGCTATGGCTATGAAATTTTGTCTCAAAAACATCAGACAAACATAGGTTAACTGCTGGTGCATACTTGTAATCACAGCACTTGGATGATAGAGGCAGAAGGATCAGGAGTTTAAAGCCGGTCTTGATGACATATCCTGATCAAAGCTAACCTGGACTTCTTGAGACCTTATGTCAGGAAACAACAAAGAAAAACAAAATATCAGCCACAAATATAAATTAATATGTAGAGAAATGATCATACTTTAGGTCAAACTCTTCTATACAGATGATTAAGCATAAAATAAAAGGTCTTTAAATTCATAAGTGATCAGATAAATTATATTAAGTACTGTTACATGCATAATGAATATTAAATAGAAATTTTCACATTCATACTAAATAGTATAAACCAAAGCAGATCTCTTTCAACTGCTGTTAACACTTAAGAAATGGAAGTTGGTTAAAAAAGAAATTTGTTTGTCATGGATATAATGGGATGCAAAATTCTGAAGACATGATTGTCCCAGACTGTTGGGGAACTGAACAGAGCTATACACATGAGGAGATTGCACAATGATAAAATAATGTTGGTGGAAGAGGAACAAAAAGAGTAATGGCAGGGCTGGAGAGGTGGCTCAGTGTTGAGAACATTGGTTGTTCTTTCAGAAGACCCGGGTTTGAATCCCAGCACCCACATGGCAACTAACAACTGTCCATAACTACAGTCCGAGGGGATCCAACAGCCTCTTCTGACCTCCTCCCCCTTGCATGACATGGGTGCACTTACCTACATGCAGGCAATACACGCATACACATAAAATAAAAATAATAAAATTTTTAAAAAGAGTAATGCCTATTTTTCTAATTTTTAAAAAACATTTTGAGACCACTGTTGTGTTTATCTCACTTAATCATCAAAAGTACCCTTTGTAGTAACTATTGTGCTTGCTTTAAACAGAAAGCACTAAGGCTTCAGGATAAAAAAAATGAGTTCTTTTAGTTACATAGATGGATAGCTGGATGGATTTATTTGTCATGATCTTCTTGTTCTTATTAAAATATTTTTTTCCATTTGGGACATGTAGAACCTTACAAAAATGATTTGTTTTCATTTTGACTTATTTTCTTATCCATTGCATCCTAAGCTCCATGAAGGCAGGACATTATCTGTTTTGATTAGAAGAATAAAGATTATCCCATTGTGCACTGAATAAATATGACATACTTTCAATTATTTCTTGTCAGTGTGGACACAAAATACTTTAGAAGGCTAAAATCAATAGTAATTGGTAACAAAATAGCATACATTCATAGTTACAATCTAAAGATGGTTTAGTCAACAGGATATGGACCAGAAACCTATTCCAGTCTGTGAATTTCTCACTAATCCCTAGAAACATAGGTACATTTTTTCAAAATATTCACAATTTTACAGAAATTTTATGTGTCATGCATGTAATTCCAAAATATATGGCCTAGCATTTTGTATGTCATTGCTGGTTTTACACTTTTGTTTTGAGATAAGATCTCTTTGTAGCCCCAGCTGGCCTAGAACTCATGTTTGCCAGACTCACCTCCATCACATAAATATCCACCAGTTTCTACCTCCCAAGTGCTGGGATTAAAGGCATGTGCCACCATGCCAGGCATATTACAATTTAATTAACCAAGTTTTGCAGAACTTTAGAAAAATATCAGCCCTTCATAATAAGAAAATATAGATTGTTACAATGGTATGAAAGCTGTGTAAAAAAGACAGGAATACTTGGAAGATTCTCAGGATGGATGGAGTCTATATTCCTGTATCCTTTAAGCTTTATATGAGTATTCCTACTGGAGAATATAATCATGCTGTTGTGAGATCCACTATGGTGCATTCCAGTAAAAAAAAAAATCAATGCTTTGAGGATGGAGTTAGACATGGCCTACACCCATTCAAATTCCAAAAGCAGACTAAGTTTTTGAGCGTTTTTTATTTCTTTTATCTCATGGCCATGTGTTTTGCATTTTTCACAGGGTTAACCTGAAATCCATATTATCCAACTTTGGCCTTTATGGCATACTCAGGACAACTTTTGTGGAATTGTGACTTGCAAAATGAGCAAATTCATTTGATTCTCATTCCAAGGATCTTTATTTGTGGAATTGTTGGGAGCTGTAGAGGACAGAAGAAGGAGGCAGTGCTCTGTATGTATTTGGCTTAAACCTTAGGCTTATCCATCTCAATAGCAAAAGAATGTTTATGTAATCTGGAGGGAACAATATTATTCACACACAAGACACTGGCTCATGGAATGCCCATGAATATACTTTCTTCTAATTTTCACAGGGTTACACATAACATCCTACTTTTCGACTGTGGAATAAATCTGGATTAAACAAAAGTAAAAAATGTGTGACATTCAAGAATAGGTTTACTAAATAAATAATTTCTTGATTCATATAGTTGTAGTTTTTCATGCATTCACTTTTCATCTATACAGAGTATGATGCCATAACATTTACTTTGTGCCCAACTCAGACAATGCATAGCATACACTTAGACACAAAACTTTGGTGTTGATATGTATAACAAACAGACATTTTAAGAAAGGCAACAGAGCAATAATAGTATTTACCTAAATCGAAACCCTTAGGTGAAAGATGAAAAAAAGGACTTACTGACAAAGCTCAATTATTTGTGTGAATTAATTCATTTTAATGTTAAGAGAACATCTGGTATCTTTCTATTTTCTTGTGTCTTCAGATACACATCAATACTCAGCACTTCTCCACATTGGAGTCGTTGTTTTTAGAAGTTAAATATATACAAACTCATGGTTGTCAAGTTTTGTATGCAATACTTAGAATCTTGCAGTGTCTCCCTCAAATAACCTTAATTTAAAACAGTTTGTGGTTTTTGAAAGATAATAACAATTTGACATTTGTTAGTGTCCAGGAGCTATGAGTACTGTGTACAGTTTATAAATTTGCTGACTGTTCTGTAGTCCACTACACAAATGTTGCCTTAGGGGTTGTCGTGCTTGGGTTATCTGTACTATTGAAGTGTACTTAAGAGATCCAATTTTAATGTGAAAAATGTAAAATATTTCATTGGTGTATTTTAATACTGCTTTTCATGGTGAAATGATACTATTTTAATATATTAGACATTCTATCTATGCAAAATATATCATTGGAATCAATTTCACTTGTTTTGTATAAATGTATATGTATATATAAGAATTAAAACATTTCTTCACTGCACCAAATTGTTTTTATTCCCAGTATGCTACCTCATTCTATATCCCCTTATAGTTATATTTAAGGCAGTTCTATTTGCTTCAATATTCCTACTCTTTTATGCAACTGTTAGCTTGCCAATTTATTGACAACTTGAAAAGTACCCCACATGTCCATGTTAGTAGATAATCTTAATAATGATATCTTAAACCAAAAGTTCATTCTGAAAATATTTCTTCTTATGGTCATCGGATACAGCATATTGGCTGACAGATTTTAGACTCAGTATCACTTTTTGTGTTTTGATTTCATGAATAATGAGTGATGTGATGAATGAACAGCCCCAGTTTCCTTAGTAGAATCCATTGCATCTTTTGCTACCGTGCATATCTTAATTTGAATGACAGTTTTCAAAGAGCCTTGATTTGGCACCTTCGGCAATATAAGTTATCTCTATAATTGTTACATAATTTTCAAATATTCTAAAATGGTTGGATTAAATACCACCCAGAAAAGTAATTTGAACAGCTTTTTACTATATCCAAGAAGGTATACATAGCAGAAGTCTCAGAGTTAGTAATACATTGCCAAAGAAACTGCTGATATTCCTAAGCAACTCCATCACCATATGTTCTCTGCATATTCAAGAATGTTTCTGCTTTACCCCTTAAGGGGCTGCAGAGGAAAGAAAAGAAAGCACCTAAAGCCACAACTTGCTTCATGACCGTGCCCACACTTCTTAAATACTGTTCAGACCTGATGATCCATGAAACTTTTAAATGTTTATGTTAATTTTCCCATTAATAAAGTGGTGCCTAAATATGCTCTATTTTTAAAATTCTTTCCATTCCAGTTCTTAGTGAAAAGTTATTTGGATCAAAGCAGAATTCAGAAATTTTGCTTATAATGATATAATTATTTCCATAGACACCAATTATGATGTAAACAAGATTGTGAATTCAAGTTGGAGAATGAGCAGAAGGTAATGTTGAATTCTAACCACAAATTATTTTGGTTTGTGCATTATTATATTTAGGAGTGAGCGTAAGACTGGAAAGATCCAGCACACCAAACACACCTGAAGTATAATCTAGGAAATCAATATTTTTGTAATTACTGTAGAATATAGATCTGTATTTAGACTTGTGTTTTTATAGTTTTTATGGCAAATACTATTTCAAAATGGAAAGAATAGGGTTTTGTCCTAAGACATTTATTAATAGTAACATTTTTTAGTACAAGCTATTCATGCTGTTATTAGAGAAAGAAAGCTGTGGCAAGTGTTGACAACACAGTCAGTGCTAAATATTGTCGTATTTAGAATCCATGACATCATGTAATGAATAGAGCTTTTCATCTCTATCAGATTTCTGAGCTTAAAATGCAGCTCTAATAGTTTAAAGTACATGTTTGTATACATTATTTCCAATGAAATCTTTTAATGATTAAAGCCCTGAATTTCTCCATTTTAGAATTAAGGTGAAAAATGTAAAGAAAATATTAAAGCTCAGGCTAACATTTTTTATTATGGTTGTATGTTATTTCTAAAATGTAGCAATAACTTGCTTCTGTTAACCTTGTACACACTTGACATTAGAAAACTCTTGACATTAGAAAACTTGAAAAAAATTCTTTGTAGAAATCAAGAAAATATTTAAATACCTTTTTATATTCTAGTTGTTAAGTCTAATAGTAATTAAATTATTGCCACTATGTTAGGAAAGTAATTTAAATACTACAATTAAAATAGTCAAGTAACATTCTGAAGTACGTATACATATATGGTTTTTGCAAATGGGCATGTTATATATGCTATATTTTATATGTGTTCTCATAGATAACATGTTGAGTGTGTATACACAAAGAAAAAGATACACATTACTTTTTTAATGCCTAATTTTTTCTCTACCCACTTTTGGCTTTAGACACTCTTTTGGAAACATTGATCAATTAATAATGTTACATGAATCTCTTACATTGATAGATTTTACATTTTTTGGTGAAGACTAATAATTTTTCTAAAAAGGGCAGTTATGCTGTTTCATGTTTGATGAGAACTAATACATCTTCTCTGCAAAAGGTCAAGTCTCTTCATTGTTATGCTGATAGAGATCACCTTACACAGTTCTCCATATATAAAGTTACTTTACTCAGTTGATAGATATATTCTGTAAAAACTTATACAGTACAATACTTATAAGTATTTTGCAGGTACAAACACACAGTACCCTGTATGTTATGAATAAATAAAATAGAACAAAAATTACTCAATTAGTTTATTTTTCCAGATAAAGAAAATCCTTAATTTATCATTCTATGATATCTTTGTGCTGAGCAATAAACAATAATTTACATGCAGAATCACATGCATAAATGCATTGCTTATGTTACTGAGTCACTAGGATTTAGTTAACATCAGAAACATTGTACACCCACACGTGGTGATGAATGCAAAACTTTACTTCTGGACCCATGAGAAATATTGTCTTACCCTGCTAGGATTCTGCCCATTTAACAGATATACTACACTTGAATTTCATGATACATCTCATAATAGATGATGGTCTTTATCTCAGAATTGCACATGTACTCCTTGGACACAGAATTTTTTTTTGTTTCTGGAGTGACTATAGAGATCAGTAAAGCTCAGTGTTTTATAATCCAAGTTGAAAAATACATGCTGGCTAGATGTCTCAGCTGTGATGAGCACTTGATGCTCTTGCAGAGCTTCTTGGTTTGGTTCCCAGCATCCTTGTGATGGTGTTCAACCTTCTGTAGCCTCAGTTCCAGGGTATTCGACCTCATTTGGCTCCATAGGCACAGACACCTAGTACACAGATGGTGCACATACATATATACAGACAAACACTCATACTCACAAGATAAAAATAAATAAATTAAATATGAATAATAAAATGCTTTTATTAGCCAAGAATAAATATTACCAAATAGTTGCAATAACCAGAACCCTAGATGCATTCCACAAAATATTTAAACTGAAATACTTGTACTTGTGTTTAGGTTATAGTGGTGCATAGATAAAGTTATGCTGCTAACATTTGGGGAATCAAATTCTATTAACTTCAGTTGACACTTGTTGCATATTGCAAAATTGGTGGATTGTCTCTGAGCTACCAGCTTATTTTGAAATGTTAGATTATTTTTAATAAAACTGAATTTTTGTTCTGCCAAATCTTTCCTTTCCTAGACACTCTGCTAATTTGACCAGTTGAAGATCTTTGTCCATAATCTGTCAAGAATAAAACTATTAGAAGTATCATGGGTACTGAGAACCAAACTCTGGTCCTCTGGAAGAGCAATATGTGCTCTTATTCACTGAGCTATCTTTCAGCCCCTAAATAAAACTTTAAATTTCATTTTAAGGAGGGTATCACTTATTGAATATTATTAATATTTACCATCCACTTGTTAATTTTTTTTAAATAAAAGCATTTAAACACAGACATTTTAATCTTTTTAAAATTCTTGCTCTTTTGCTTATGGGGCAATCTATTTATTACATTGAATTAATTTCATTTCAATTGTATTCCTAACACCTAGTCAGCCCCTTATAACATATGGAAGAGAACGCATTCAAAATATAATTACAGTTTAAATTCTCTCTGTGTCTACAGTCTTCTAGTGAATATCGAAGCTAGGCTGTTAGTAATCATCTCAAAAATAGAATCTCCTACATATTGTTTTTGACTTTCAAATGTGTTGTTTTCATTGGCCCACTCAGCAGCATTTGACTTCTGAGGACATGTTTTAGATTATAAAGGTAAAAACTCTATTTTTTTAACAGGAATGTAGATAATATTTTGACTATTTTAAGTGGGGGTAGTGTTACCTACCCTTGGGTAGAATTTCATTTTAACTTTGTGCCTGTACTTATTTTCTTCTTCCCTCAAAAGTAGCTGCTGTTCATCAGAACCCTATTCAGAGTAATTGGAGAATGCTTCTTAGAATGCTTCAGGGTGTATAAATGTCAAATTCTGCTGCTATTGCCTTATTAATGGGACATTCGGCAGAGAGGGAGGAGGAAGTTCGAGCTTGACTGTATTAACATGCATTGGATACATATTGACCCCGAAGAAGAATTGTATCTGCAGGAAGAAAGTTCAATTTCCATGATTTAGTAAGCAATTGAGAGATAGCACTCCAGCTAAATAGAACGGACTGATTTGCTCTTTAACAAGCAGTTAGTTCTACCTGGAAGGGACAATAACTCTCTTCTCCCCTATATAAATCTGCTCCTTGTTTTGTGCTCTCTGGGCTTTATAAGAGTATATCAGACAGAACGGATGCTTTATACACTCAGTAATTTTTACTCCCCTCCCTGTACTCACTAAATATGTGTAAGGTCTAAAAATATAAAGTAATGTGAGGAAAATATATAACATCAGAGAAAAAGGATGTTGCTTTAATTTTTTCCATTATTCTGCTTGTAAAAAGCATGTAATATTGGCTTATTTCAGTCCAGGAACCCTTTAACCTTTTCTGGCTTCACAGAATCCATTCAACATGTGTCAATGATAAATGGACTTGGGAAAATTCTTTCATAGGGTTATGATGTGCCTTTTGTCAGGAGAGAAAAGGAAACACTACCCAGTATCACTCTCCTATTCACTAAAGGAAATGGATGTGAGAGAAATGAAGGCCAGGTCAAAGCCATCTGTGTATTGTGACATATGCCTTAGCTTCTGTGCACTTTAGTATGATTGCACATTACATTGGATAGCACTTAATTGTTGAAAGGAACTTTACCGTATTGTTACATCCAGTATATGATTGAGTTCTTGCTGTGATGCCAAGTTCTTCTGTCTCAGAAAGGCAGAAGTGAGTTGGACATCCATTTGAGGTGGCAGATTGTAATTTGATAAGGAGAAAAGCACTATCCAGCTTCCATCGGAATGAGTGGGTGATTCTAAGCAGAGGGGGTGGTTTCCATTAGATGAGGTGGTGTGGTATTTGCACATACACCAATCATATTTGCCATCCCTATTTGGTAATTAAGCTCAGTGAATGTCATTGATTCTTTTGCAGACTTTTAGAGAGCTTTGGTACTTGAAAGCCTGAGGCTTCCTTGTAGGTCATTCAACAAACTGCTTGGAGGTCTTGATTTTAGGTAACTTCCAAGTCTCATTTTTTTCTCCAAATAAAAAGAGAAGCTTAACATCTAGTTCAGGGTTTTGATTAAGGTGTATGTGGAAAAATGCCTGTAACATAATTTGCTGATATCTGATAAATATCAGTTCCCTTTGCTACATCATTAAATATCATTATGGTATGAGTAATGGCCACTTAAAAAGCAAGGACCAACTTGCTATGGAAGAGCAGTGACTTGACACAGCAATGTGGCAGGCATTATAATAGCATGTTATAGCACTGCTTAGAAAACTGCACACTTTTTTTAACTAGTTGTCCCTGTGACAAAGGGCTAAAGATGGCCAGACTGTTAGGCCCAGAGACCAAGCAGACAGACAACAGCAACAAATACTGATGAATACAACTCCAGTGTTGATGTGAGACCGTTTTACTCTGCTACTCCATTCACAGAGACATGTTGACACTGCTAACAATGCAGCACTTGGACTTGCAGGCCTCCTTGGAACTATGTATTGAGTTATTTGATCATGAAGACTATTAGCATGATGAATCGTGTCTCTAACATTATGAATTTAGATGTGCAATAACAGAGTAGCTAGAAAAACGGAGCTTGGTTGGAGAGAATATTTAAAATTGGAGAATATGTTTGCTGCTAAGGAGAATCCAGAGATTTGGAAAGATTTTGTGTAAGGTGTTTTCTCTGCTACCTATTTCATTTTACTTAATTTTTTTCAAGCTTGGGTAAGCTGCATCTGCTATGATAGTCAGTGTGGGCCATGTACTGTTCCATGCATGATGGAAAAGCAGGAGAGCAAGTGGATATGTGCAATGATGGGTGACAAACGAAACCCAATGCTTCGTAATAACTCAGACATTTGAAAGTTAAACCAGCTTTGGAAGAGCCCATGAAGGCCCTACATCCCAGCACCACTATATTGACAACCAAAGTTCAACATAAATTTCAGCAGGGAGAATCAGTATTTATTCCAGAGCATAAGTTGTGCATGGGTTTAGCAACATACCCTTTCATTCATCAAAGATGGCTTGACTAAAGTGAGTGCCCACACGTTAGCAGCAGAATCTTTAATGGGAGCACTTAGCACTTTCAACTTTACTTTTGGGACCTCTTTGGCTGCTTCTTAGAGGTTCTGATAGTCTGTGTTCTCATTGTCCTGTGCCACTAGGAATATTTTAATTTCATCTGGGGATTCTTAGATTGTTCATTCAGAAATCCTTTGTTAGCTGGGCATGTTTTTGAGCACCTTTAATTGTAACACTCAGGAGGTAGAGTCCAGTGGAAACAGGGGTTTCCTAGTACAATATTACTCCCCAGGGAGAATTGTCAGTTGCCCATTGGCAATCAGTTAGTTCATACTATAAATTACTCCACTGTTTTTCACATGAATTAAAATTTAGGGACATTTACAGAGGCATTTTTATTTTTTATTTTCATTTTATTCAATATACCTTCATTTTAGATTTTAATAATATTATTTTTTAAATAGGGCCTCACTATGTAGCCTTGATGCAAAAGAAATCACTGTGTAGACTAGGCTGGCCTTGAACTCACAGATAGTCTCCTGCCTCTGCCTTGGAGTGCTGGGATTAAAGGTATGCACCACCTTACCTGACTAATAGTTTTAAATGTTATACAAATATTTCTTGCATTTCAAAAGTTATAGTGAGGTATGAATCAATATAATTTAGTTGGTATAAATTTATTTTTATTTTATTTTTTTTGAAGTTCTTTAGTATTAATTTTTTTTATTTTGATTAAAAGAAGCATTTCATTACAACAGCATTAACCTATTCAATAACATTTTTCTGAGCTAGGGTACATCTCTTTCAAAATTGGCTGTACATTTCTAGGTTTACAGATAAATTATTATGCTTATATAATCTTTTACTCATTATAAACTCTATAAGACATAAAATTAAATGAGGTTCCAACGTTTAAAAAAGATCTCCACTGCGTTGTCAAAACACACAGTTTCATACAGAAAAATTCATTTCAGGGCTCTTGACATTGAGACGTTTTCACATGCATTTCTAATCTCTATATACATGACTATCACTGGTCACAGTCACCCACCTTCTGAGCTCCTCGGCATCTGAGCATGAATACAAACTCGTCAGGTAGACAGCCTTCCTCTCCCACTAGAGCCTCCATACTCTGCTATCCCTGCCACTGTCCACTGTGCTGTCAGCACCCCCATCTGTTCCCCCCTATCTGCCCTTCTGGTAAATCTAGTCAGCCAGAGGTCCCTGTTCCAGGAGGATCAGCTGTTCCTTATCAACGGCAATCCATTGTCAGTATTCCTTTGGATAGAATTGGGGTCTGCTGTTCATGTTTCCAGTAGTATGTTGGGTTACTGTCTGGAAGAGCCTTTATCCATCTTGGCCAAGAACTCGACTGAAGGTATCGCCTGTCTGGCTTTGCTGTTTGTCAAGTAACTTTTAGTTATATATATATGTGTGCTCTTATGAAATTATATTGGCCCCTTTAATCTTTGGTTATACTTCCCTTTTGGGTGTTTAAGGACATACCATTGGACCAGATAAACTGATTTGTTTTCACTCTTGAGGTCGTTTGAGGATTTATTTATTTTTAATAAATTATATTTGTGGAGTCATTAGCACTGTGCAGGCTTAAGAGATTCAATCATCCTCTAAGTTTCCTGACTGTCATCTACATTTCTGCTTCCATTCAGAAGTTCTCACTCTCTGTTTTATGTCTATACATTTGCCTTTCTGGACACAGGATAAAACAAATGATTTCATGACACTTAGTCTTTGTGTGAGGTTGCCATCACTTAGTACAATAGTTTCGATTCCATTATAAACCATTAAATTATGGTAGCATATCTCAAAGTTCATTTCTTTTAATTTGAATGATATCTCAAGCTGTGTTTATACCTCATTATGTTTATCAATTCTTCAGAAAATGGACTTCAGATTGTCTCCATTTTTGACTTCTAAAAATCTTATTGCTTTGTGAACATTGTGCACATGTCTTTGTGCATAAATTTTCACTTTCATTGAGTAAATTTATGTCTGGATTTACTATCCCATATACTGAGTTTATGTTTGACATCCTTGCTATCATTTTGTTTAATTAGCTGCATCATTTTATTTGGTCATTAGGAAGGCACCAGCATTCTAATTTCTCCACATTCTTACTGACAGTTGATTTTAATCTCTTCCTTTGTAAGATAGATAGTGTGTGATGCTACCTCATTGTGTCTTTAATTTATTTTTCCTGACTATGGTAGCAAGCAGTTTGATCTGTTACTGACTCATGTGGGTTTTTTATTCTGTTTTGTTTTAATTTAATATTTTGGATTTTGGAACAGGATCTCTGTGTAGTGCCAGCTGGCCTGGAATTTTGTATGTTGTTTAGGTTGGCCTGGAGGTCACAAATATCCACCTGCCTCTGCCTCCAGAGTGTTGGAATTAAAGGGGTGCACCACTATTCCTGGCTTTGTCTCAGATTGTTTAATATGAGCACTTACTGCTATAAGCCTTCCTCTGAGGAATGACTTGTCTGTGTCTCACAGGTTCTGATAGACTGTGCCCCCATGGGCATTTGCCGCTAGGAATATTAATTTCATGTCTAATTTCTTGTATGATGCATTTTTAATTCAATAATGTATTGTTAGTCAGGAAATGTGGTGAATGTCTTTAATCCCAGTATTTCAGAGGCAGAGGGAGGTGGATTTCTTTGAGACCCAAGTAAGCCTTATCTATATTGTGAGCTCCAGGCCAGCTGGGGCTGCAGGAAGATGCTGTCTCAAAAATCAAAACAACAGGGTTCAGTCCACAGTTCCAGGAAAAAAAAAAAAAAAGAAAAAGAAAAACAACAAGCAAATGACATCAAAAGACATTGCTTAGTGTCCAAGTACTTTTTGTGGTTTCTGTTGTTAAATTTCCAGTTTTTTTTCTATTTTTATTCTTTTTGGTCTAATAAGACGCAATGAATTTTCACATTTTTTTGAATTTATTGAGACTTACCTTATGTTCTATGATAGGAAAAGAATCTATATGCTACATTATGTATCATGTATATGTCATGTGTATTAGGTTAAGTATATTAGTTTTAATGTTTCTTTACTTGTTTTTAGTTGGGAAGACTTTCCTAAAATTGATAGTGGGGTAATAAATTCCCCCACTACTATTATATCAGGACCCATATGACTTTTTTGCCTTTCAGTGTTTGTTTTATAAAATTAAGGTCACTTTTGAGTGCATTAATATTTGTTATTTCAATATCTTCTTGATTAATTGTTTCTTTATTAATATCCTGTGTCTTTTTAATTTCTAACTTGCTTTGGTATGAATCTTACTCTGGCTGTTGAAATGATAGCTATGCCTGCTTGTTTATATTTTCCATTTGCTTGGTATTTTGTTTCAAATATTTTAATGTTGAAAATTAATCATTTAAGTTTTCTGATATCTTTTCTGGCTAGGTATGTTTCTTGGAGATAACCTATAGTGTGTACTTGTTTTTTTATTTTTTTAAATATTTAATTTATTATTTTTATTTTATGTGTATGTGTGTATTGCCTGCATGTAGGTAAGTGCACCCATGTCTTGCAATACCCGTGGAGGACAAAAGAAGATGTCAGATCCCCTGGAACTGGAGTTTCGGACAGTTGTTCACTGCCATGTGCAGCTGGGATTCGAACCTGGGTTTTCTGCAAGAACAATCAGTGTTCATAACTGCTGAGCCATCTCTCCCACCCCATGTTCTTGTTTTTAATACAGTCCATTGGTCTACAACTTTTCAGAGATGAATTGAGGCCATTTACATTTAAGGTTATTTTAGAAGGAATTTGCTATTCCCTATGTACTTGTTTTGATGATGTTCTGTTCTACTTAATTATTTGTATTTGTTTTCCCTTTCTCATTTTAGTTTCAAGAGTTTAGTGAGTTGTTGTGTTTGACATGGATGTTTCTTTCCAAGGTCTAGTTTATTTATATTTTCATGGAATGCACACATTCATGTACCCATGTGGAGGAAGCTCTATTTCTTCTCTTTCCTGTATACAGTATTCTTTTAAGAATTTTCTACAATAATGGCTTGGATATCATGAAACACCTTAATCTGGGTTTGTTTCGAAAAACTTATTTCTTCATCAATTTTAAAGGATAACTTTGCAGGATACGTCATTCTTGGTTGACTTTGTTTTACTTTCAGAGCTTGAAATATTTTATTTCTTCTACATCTTATTTTATGATTACTGAGGAAAAGTCTGTGATAACTATGATATTTCTACCTTTGAAAATTTAATCAATGCTGAATATGCAAATTTTCACAGTTATTATGGAAATCAGTCAGGAAGCACTTCTAAAACTTGAAAAATAGGACTACCATATGACCCAGCTATCTTGCTTCTGGGCATATACCCAAAGAACTCCATACCTTCCTGTAGAGGTATCTATTCACTATAGAAAGGAAATGGATCCTATCTAACCATCTACCAAAAGACGAATACATAATGGAAATCTGGTACATATATAAAATGGAGTATTATTCAGCTCTAAAGAAAAAGGAAATCACACAGTTTGTAGGAAAATGGAAGGACCTAGGAAGAATAATATGAGCAAGGTCACCTAAGCGCAGAAAGAAAAAAAGGTGAAATTTCTCCCTCATATTCGGATTCTAGCATATGTAAACAAATGTATTTGTCAGTATACTATAACATTGAGAAAGGAGAAAAAGAAAGGAAAAATTTTAAAGGCATAGTAATGAGTTCATGCATATAGTATACTTTGTGTAAGTCCTTTAAATTCTAACTCAATATATAACTTTTTCCGCACATGATTCCATGAGACACTGTTACCTTACAGGGAAATCTGAATATTAAGTCAAAATTTTTCCTCATTCATCGTACATGTCTGTATGTTAAAGATTATAAATAGTAATACATTTTTTAAATTTATTGTACAAAAGCTTAACAAAAAATTTTTAAGTTGTTTATTATTGCTTATGTGTCCATGCATTTGGCTGTTTGTCTGTATATGCACCACATGTGTACAGTTGTTTGTTGAGGCCAGAAGAGGAGGTCCATATAACTCATGGACCCTGAGTTACATTCAGTTGCAAACTCTTGAAGTGGTTTCTGGGAGCCAAATCAGGTTCCTGAGTAAGAGCTGCAAGTTGTCTTAATGCGGAGCCATCTCTCCAACCTCAGGAGTGACCTTTTTTGTTGCCTGATAACTATTTATATATATATTATTAATAAAATGCCAATTTAGTTCTAAATTTATTTTCTGGTCTTTTTGAGACAGGGTCTCCCTGTAGCCCCAGCTGGCCTGGAACTCACAATGTAGACCAGGCTGGCCTTGAACTCACAAAGATCCACCTGCCTCTGCCTCCCTAGTGCTGGGATTAAAGGCGTTAAATGTTTTCCTTTTGAGTTATGTGTCCTTTATTCAAATTCTGTACCAATGTATGATTATGAGGGTATTTTATATTCTGTTGTTATTTGATTTTTCATTTCCTTATTGATAGTGGTTTGAAACACAAAACTAGCTTGTTAAAAATCCAATTTACTATTTTTAAAATCTCTATTAATTAGGCTTTTGGCTCTATGTCACTATACACTTGCATAATCCAGCTAACAAGGATTTCCTAATGTTTATTCTAGGAATTTTAATAATTTTAAGTTATATTTAGGCGTATGCTTTATTTGATGTCATTTTTGTGTAATTTGATGTAGGGCTAAGATTATGTTTGCCATGTTATCTAGAAATATCTGTTAATAAGATTAAAATTCCCCTCCATGAATATTTTTGGGACTTAAGTTGAAGAATCAATTAATCATAAGTATAATGCTTTACTTCTAAGATTACAGTTCTGTAGTAACTTATTTTATATTTAGCCCTAAATCAATTATGTCTCCCTTGATAATTTTCACTTTGTGCTAAAGTTTGAAATCTGGTATTATATAGCATCCAACTTTGTTCATTATCAAAATTGCTTAGTTTTGGCTATCATTTTCTCTTTTTAAAATTTAAAAGCAGTTTGCCAATTCTACTGAGATTTTGATAGAGATATAAGGAATACCCAACTCTGCTGAGGTGAATTCCCATTTTTTTAAGTTAATGAGTATTCTAATTCATAAGCATGAAATACTCTCCATTGTTTGGGTCTCTAATTTCCATCAGCTATGTAGTATGATTTTCAAAATGCTATTTTTTACTTTCAGTTTCATATTAGTTACTGATGTATAGAAATAAAATTAATAATTTGTATATTGATCTTGCATATCACAAAACTGTTTTATACATTTCTTCATGCCAATGGATTTTCACCAGATTCCTTGAGATTATGCAAGAACCACTTTTATTAGTTTGGCTTCTTCTTTTTCAGTTAAGAAATCTTTTTATTTGTTTACATTGCCTGTGCTGACTAGAAATGACAACATCAAACATCGTTTCATGTCCCTGTTTGGCGGACAAAACCGTTCAGTTCTTAAAATAAAGAATGATTTTTGCTGTCTGCTTATTGTAAAATTCTACCTTCAAGATGAGTAGTTCATCTCTATCATTCATTTGCTGAAATGTTTTATTATAAATAAAGCATTTAATTTTCTTAACTCTTTCTGCTATAATTATCAAGGTGATAATTTGATTTAGTTTATATGTTTTTTTTTCACACAATTGATTTTCAAGAAAGAAGCCAAATTTTCTTTCCTAGTATAAATTTAATTTGGTCATCAATCTAATTATGTTGATATAATGCTGGACTGAATTTCCTAACATTTATTAACAGAATTATTTAAACATTCATAATGTTGGTTATTTTCCGTATACTTTAATGTATACTTTATTGATTTTTGTACATTTCATGTAATAGCTCTTAATCAAATTTATATTCTCTGTGTGTTTATTCTGTCTGTTATTGAGAATGAAGTTATGAAATGTCCAGTTTGAATGAACTGTCTGTTTCGGTTTCCATTTCTGTAATTATTTGATTCATGTATAATTAATGGGTGTGTTGTCAGTTACAAATGCATTTTTGATTAGTATTCCTTGCTGAACTAATGGTTGGCATGTATATTTTATAAAATATTTATTTCACTGTATGTGTGTGTGTGTGTGTGTGTGTGTGTGTGTGTGCCTGTGGGTATATACAGCCATGTGTGTGTGCGTGCCCACATAAATTGCCTGTATCTGCTTCCCCTGCCTCCCAAGTGCTGGGATTAAAGGCATGTGCCACCATGCACAGCCAATAGGATATATTTTAAAGAAGACAATAAATAAGAAAATATTCTTATAAAGATCAAAGGTCACTACATTTAAGTTCATTTTTATATTACTTGTTGTTTGAGAATTCCTACATATCTAGGATGTGTTTTATCAAATCAGCCTGAATCCTCCCGTACTCCATAGCTATTCCCTCTCACTTCTTGATTTCATTCCCCACCCCTAATCCCTGCCAGTGAGCCCAGTCAGCACTGCCATTATGTGTGTGGGTGCAGGACCATGGGTGCCTCTTAGATTCTATATGCTTGAAGAAATTTTACTCTCCTCCGAGGAATCATTAATTTCCAAATCCTCAAATAGAGGTTGGATTTTGTGACTTCCTCCCTTCTCCATGTCTCCATGCTGGGACTTCATCTGCCTTGATAATGCACAGGTCTTGTAAATGCTGTCACAACCATTATGAGTTCATATGTGTAACTACCCTGTTCTTTCCTGAAAACACTATTTCCTTCTAGCCATCCACAGCCTCCTGCTCTTACAGTCTCTCCACTCTCTCTTCTTCAGTGATCCCAAGAGCCTTATGAAGAGGATATGTGATGGAAATGTCACATTTAGGGCTGAGTACTCTGCCATCCTTTATTCTCTGCACACTGGCCAGTTGTGGATCTCTGTGTTAATTGCTATCTACTGCAAAAGTAAGCTTCTCTGATTACGGTTCAGAGAGGTACTAATCAACTAGTATAATGGCACATTCTTAAGAGTCTGTTTAATGCAAGAACTTAATCTGTGGCTAGATATGTCAGAGGCCTTAGAGGAGAAGCTACTATTATTTTTCTGCTAAACAGTCAGAAAGCCATTAACCCTTTTCTTTTTCCTTCTTAATTTTAACTTTAATTTTTCGTGGTATCATTCTTGAGCTAAATCTGAAATTGTCTCCTCTGTAGGTGTGTGGATGTTGAGTCTCTGCTCAGATCTTGCTCTTTTCTGTGTATGGATATGCTTGGTTCAGTTCTTGGGCTTTATTTTAAAGTCTAGTTTCTAGGGTTTTTCTAATGGTTCTCTTGGATAATTCATTAACTGGCCCATGACTTTCATAAACTCATCCTTCTCAGACTGTAAGTCGTTGGTCCTTTGCAGATCATCTGTGAGTAGTACATCAGTCAGATTTCAAGCAACTTTCTGTTTCCCTTAAAATTTATTTTATGCTGATCATATGTTCATCTATGGAGCCCCAAAAGCTATCAAAAATTTGTGGCTTCCTTTTAAGATATCAGTTTTTATCTGCCTATGTGCTAAGACTCAGTTATTTTCTTTCCACAACAATGCAACATGTTCTTTGACAATTGCTGTTAAACCTGTTGACAATTCTTGCTTCATTATGAGAAAGGAGGTTTCCAGTCCTGCTAGCTTTGCTCTGGTCCCAAAGAATATCCATACACTGGTGGGGAAATTGGAGGAGTAAGGAATTCACAGTAATTCCCAGTCTGAAAAAAAAGCACAAACTCCTATATTTCTTACTTCTTCTTCATAGAATTTTATGTAAAAATAAGTTGAAAAGTTATAAGCCTTTGATATATTTCAAGCGTTCTGGAATCTTTCCTTCTCTTGCCCATACCTGGGAGTTTTGCCACTTTTTCTACACACAGGAATCATGCACAGGATTCAATCACATTAATTATGCCATGTTGACTCCTAAGTTTTGGTTTTGTTTATATTTTATCAAATTATTAGTTTTATTTTATGTGTATGCATGTACTATCTGCATGTATGTAAGTGCCCCTGTGTTGTGAACTGCCTGCAGAGTTCAGAAAAGGTTGTCGGATCCCTTGGAACTTTAGGTAAGGATGGTTGTTAGGCACCATGTGGGTGCTGGAAATCAAAACCAGGGCTCTCTGCAAGAACAGCCTGTGCTCTTAACCATGTGAAACCTCATAAGAAAAAACACAGGGTTGTGGGTTATTGGCCTTTTCCTTATGTTTGAAACTTCTTTGAAAGCTAAGAAAGGAAACAATTCATATGTCTCACCAAAACAATTTTAGTGGCAATGGTCTAGGATATGGACAGGCATTATCCACATATAATTCTGTTGTATTTGGGGAGATCTCAGAGTAACAAAGTGGAGGGAACTATACTGACATAGTAAGACTATGAAGAACTGACCTACTATGGAAATCAGTGTTTCATAGTTGGCCACTTACTGCTCAAATAAAGCCATGAGACGTGTTTCAGAAATTATGGGTATCATTTCATTTTCTTCTTTATATTCCCAAATCAGTCTGTCTCTGGCATGTGATAACTGCTAAGGCTGTGTTCTACAACTGCAGTATGGGAAGATGGAATGGGATATTGCAATTTGAAAGCTTTAAGGAGAACACTAAACAGATTATATCTAAGTGGATTAAATGTCACAAGAATGATTTTCACAGGTGGTATGCTATGGCAGCAAAGGAGGACCTTACCCTTGGCTTCCTAAGTAAGTAGAATGCTAGTCTCACTGGGAATAATGAACAAAACTGACAAAATAATATGAGAAGTAACTTTTATTTTGTACTTCCTTAGTTAAATATTTCACTTGGGAAATAATTTTTTAGCCTATGCAATTGTTTGATGAAGTTGATATTTCATACTGTTAATGAAAACCAAGCAAAGGAAAATATATCTGAGGTTGGTTTAGGTTATATAATTATAATAACATGACTGTCATCTTAGAATTATTCATGGGTGTAGAAAAGATTTTAGACATCAATGTGCAGTAGTCTGTCAAATACACGTAACACCAAAGACTGAGACACATTTACAAGATGATTAAAAATATAGAAAGGATAAGAAAAGTTGAAGGCCTGATCAGAGACAGTGGGAATAGAGGAAATCATATGATTCTAAGTGTTTTAAAAGCAACTGTGTGGAAGTGGAGAGGTTAAACACATTTTTCAATGGAAGGGCAGGATAATCAACTGTCCTACTTTTCTAATTTCGGCAAATCTGTATATGATGTTTATCATTTTTGACTAAAATAATAAAAGAGAAGGAACACAATTCTGCTGGGAGTAGATGATCTGAAATCAGAAACAAGGTCTCCTCAGTGCTTACAGTTCAATCCGTAAAACTATGGTTCCCTTTCGTCAACTATTGTACTTTGCATAGACCAGTCGTCTGAATCTTACCAGAGTAAACCGTATAATGTGACCTATCACTGTCTGCCAAGGTCACTGGAATCCAAGAATCTTCATGAGTTAGAAGAGCATGAAATACTGTTACCAGCTTCTTTTATTATAACAAAATTAGCCCCCCCAACCCCCCACCCATCGCTCTCATTAAGATGAAAAAGAAGACTAAGGAGAGAGTGATTTCAAATAACTACCATTTGGATTTCCTCTAAGTTAGATAAATGTGTCAGTCTGCTGCCTGCTGCAGACACGCTGGCAGAAAAGTTTTCTAAATGTGGCAAAAGCATGATCTGTTGACTGTTCTGGCTCTAGATCCTTGTTAATTACCTCACTACAGTTTGTCTCAGCACAGAAGCGGCTGTCAGGATGCTAGTCTTAGGCTAAGCTCACTATTGTAGAAAAGGATTAATGTAGAAAAGATACTAATATATCAACTTCTGCTGTTGTCTGTTCAGGACTCTGTGCCTTTCTCTTCATTCCTGTCAGGGAGGACCAACCATCCCACCTTCATACAGACAACCATTTAAAGACTTTCACACTCAAGCCTGGATATAACATATTTGGCAAGATATTTGATGATGAGTTACATTAATTTTCCCTATGAAAAACTAGTTCTAATATAATTCTCATTGTCATAGTCACTTCATAATTGTTTTTAAGTAGCAAAAATCTCAGATATTCCTTTTTCATGTATTCACCAAATATATTAATTTAAATATCTAAATAAAATTGTATTTGTTATATAAAGCACGGTATTTTAAAGTTTACACCTAGATATACAGTGGAGTGGTTAAATCAGTTCATGCTCATGTATGCACCATCATGTAAGTTCCATTTATGTGGCGAGAACTCAGCATCCTCTAACTTTAATTTTTTCAGGGATAATTGAACATAGCAACTCCACTAGAATTTGCCTGACAGTAGAAATTTTTCATTACTACATATTTTCTATACTTAATGGTTCTTTTTGTGACTGTTATGATAACTTTAATTTCTCTACTAGAATGTGGCAGTATAAGACTGATGATATGGCTCAGCAGGAAAAGTGACTTGCAGCCAAGCCTGACAACCTGAGTTCATTGCCTGGGAGCCACTTAGTAGAAGGAGAGAACCAACTCCCTCAATTTGTCCTCTGGCCTCCACATACATGCTGACTCTCATGTGCATATACATTCCCCCCCCACACACACTACATATAACTAACTAAATAAATAATAAAATATAAGAAAATTTAAGAAAAGAATGTAGCAAGCACAATGGCAATTTATTAATAAATGTTTCATGATAGAATCATTATTGTGAACAAATGACTATTCTGAATGCCTGTCTTGCAAGCAACTTAATACCCTCTTTTACCATAAAAGAAGACAAAAAATTAGAAAACTTCTGACAGAGTAGGTTGTACAAAACCGCCTAGTATCTAATGTGCATCTGTGAAAGATAGGACAGATGCATTTGCTTTTCAGATTTCCCCACAGGAAACTTCTGTGTTTTCCACTGTATGGTCTCAACGGAGAGTGACAGTGAAATCCCCGCAAGCTGTTGGCACACAGATGTGAGGCGACTGTCAAGCTCTTGCTTTTACATTCTAGATCATGCTGGTACCCACTAATGACCTAGAGATAGGAGTTACCATTAACATCCCCAAAGAAGCAAATAGCAATCAATATGTCTAAATCTTTTCATGCAGCAGCAAACTTCAGTACCACTTCTCTGAGCTTCATTTGCTCATTCTCCAGATAGCAAGTCCCTCATCCAATGCAAGAAGGTGATTCCTGTTCTCTTTCCAGTAGGAGTTCAAAATGGGGCTCCCTTTAGATGTTTATGCTCAGCGCTATTCATTTTATGCATTTGTATCAAATAGTTTCAACTACTTATGCAGAAACATCTTGAGTCCTTTTAAGAAAGGTACTTAATTTTAGGTTCAAAGGTGGCATGCAAAATGTAGGTCTGGTCTCTATTAAAGAGAACTGAGGAGTCATGCTTTTATATTTAGCTCCTTTTCTTAATGTTTATCTGAAAACCCATCAGAATAGAGTCATAAAGGAAGGTGCAAGTCAGGCCGCGCACTGATTGGATGGCACTGCACTGGATTGCACTGAACTAGAGTAACAGGAGTCCATCTTAATGAGACTGGTGGCCTTTGAGTGGGACTTGGGTCGTAAGTGATCATATCTTACAAGAAGTCATGCAGGAAATCAAAGAAGTGCGGAAGGAGTAATCACGGCTCTTCCAGAAAACTGTCTGAGAGCTTCCAGGACAGGAATTACTGACTTTAGTAGAATGAAATCTGAATATCTGCACATTTGATTTGGGAAATGAAGTTATGTATTATAATATAAGAAGGAATCAGTTGTGCTATGTGTTCCAAAATTCATTGACGACTATCTGACCTGGGCATAGTGATCATCTCCTCAGCATATCCCTACGTGATATCCTAACCTATCTAGTTTAGAATTGACCAAATGCAATCCTCATGATAAATTCTGAGATCTTAAGAAACTGGGAAATTTAAGAAAAATTAAAATACAAATAATGTATTTCCCGTTCTATCTTCCATCTTCCACCTTCTTCTCTCTCTCCCCCATTCTTGCTGTCGCTTTCACTCTTTCCATCACCTCCTTCTCTCTGCCCTTCCCTCTCTCTTGCTGTCCCTCATCTTTGCACAGTTTACGTATTCATTCTATACCTCTTTCCTTTCCAGCTTCAATTTTCATTTGTTCCTCCAAACATTTCTTAGAAAATTCTTCACAGAAATACTGTAAACAATTAGGATATTGAAATTTTCCTTGTCCTTTGATACTTGAACCTTCTAAAATATTTTTTTATTATTGGTGTATATGAGGGGTTCACATGGGCCACAACACATGTGGAGATCAAAGGAATTGGTCTATAGAGGACTGTGGGATAGAATTCACATCACAAGCCTTGGTTGCAAGGTTCTTTACCCACTGAATCACCTGCTCAGTCTGATACCTTAATCTGTGAATATTTTAATGCTTCAGTTGTGACTTCCTTACTTTCATGGAAGCATAGTTTATGATTTATGAAGTCAATTGTGCTGTAAATAATCTCAGCCCTGGAGTCTTATTCTTCCTACACATTTTCTCATCTCTATGTTATTATTGTGGCTCTGGCCATAGAGCAAAGGTAATTTATTTTCATTAGTTTATACCTGAAAAGTGTGATGATATGCTAACTGTCCAGTGCTCTGGATCCAGCATTTAAAAAATATTAAAAATTATAATCTGTATTACAGAAAACCTAAATCCATAGATTCATAGAAGGCCAACATGGCTTGCTGAACTCAGTTGTCATCATTGTCTTGTTGGTTTTCTTCTGATTATTATGAATGAGACTATTGCTGTTACTTACTGAGAATATGCCATATATTAGTAGAGTCACACGATGCTTCAGGCCATAAATGAAAAGACTGACTCAGAGTTTGTCAGGGTCTAAGTTAGATAGCTAATAGAGGTTTTCAAGCCAGGGTAAAATCCTGGTGAGCTGTGATTAAAATATCAGGGTCAGTAAGATGGCACAGTGGGCAAATGTGCTTGCTGTAAAGTCTAATGAACTGAGTTCTATCTCTGGATCCAACACAATGGAAGGAGAATATTGACTCCAATACTTTGTCTTCTGACCCCGACAGATGTCCCATGGCAGTCACAACACACATAAGTGCTCAAGTACACACACACACACACACAACACACACGCACATACATACACACCCAAACACACACAAGTACACAAAATAAATATAAAATAATTTTATACTTGTTATTTATTTATTTATTTGTTTATTTATTTATTTATTTACTTATTTTTGTTACAGGGTTTCCCTGTAGCCCCAGCTGGCTTAGTACTCACTATGTAGACCAGGCTGGCCTTGATATCACAAAGATCCACCAACTTCTGCCCCTCTAGTGCCAAAAGTCAAGGCATGTGCCACCATGTGTACTAATTACTTTTCTGCGACTATGATGAAAACATTGACCAAAGAAACTTGTAGAAGGAAGAGATTATTTAGCTTAGCATTTCTTTAGCATTTCCAAAGGGGAAAGAGTCCATCATGGCAGGGAGGCATGGTGGCAGAGATGGCTGGAGTAGAAGAAAGATTAGCATTCATATCTTGAAGCAGAGAGGAAGCAGAGCGTGCCTGAAGATTTGGCAAAGTTGAGGAACTCTTGAAGACTGCCCCCGTGAAATGCTTCCTCCAGCAAGGCTACATCTTCTAAGACCTCTCAAGTGTGCCACCAACAAAATGTCCAAATACTTGTAGCCCATGACATTCTCATTTTACCATCACACAACACATGGCTTAAAATCTTGGTCTTTTAAGATTTATTATTTTATTTGTATTTTAATTATGTGTATGCCCATATGGCTGTGTGTGGGTATGTGCACGAGTGTAGGAGTCTTGCTGAGGTCATATGGCATTGGATCCATGGATGATGGAATTACAGGTGATTGTGAGCCTCCTGACATTGGTGTGGGAACTGAACGTGGGACCTCTGCAAGAGCTGTATGAACTCTTAGTCACTGAGCCATTTCTCCAGCTTAAATTTTTTTTTATTAAAAATTCACATTGTAATACATCATATTACTACAGACAGAATTAATGGAACTAAGCATCTCTGCTTTCATTATACTTGACAACTGTTTAATTTGCTAATTCTTAGGAAGGAGTATCATAGCTTAAGACAAATTTTTTAAACAGTTATATGTTAACCTGGACAGTGCCTACAAAGCAACAGATTATAAAGAAGGATGGAAACTGAAATAATAGACCAAATATGTATAAAGAATAGAATTAATCTGTCTTGGTTATAAAGATTGCTACATTCTGAAAGTGCCATTGCATTTACAATGGTTTCTAAACATTGATCGTCATGGCATTCTTGGCATGTCCCTTACCAGGACACTGAGACTCAAAAGTGATGAGGAACCTCACTAATATATATTCCCATTCACGAATGGCATGGTAATTAAAAGATAAAAATACATGTACTTACAGCTTTCATATGCCCTGCACTATACAAGGCTATGAACAAATTAACTGTGAAGAGTATCCACAAGGTTCCTGTCCTGAGAGAATTTACATTTCTATGGGAGAGGGCAGTTTATTAATTACTAAATTTAATCAACTTGAGAACCTTACAGTTACTTCAGAAAATATTTGTTCTGCAGAGGAAAGAAGTAAAGGATTGAAGTTGTGGCTATAGCTAGGGACATGTGAAAGAAGATGGCTTTTTCATTGGATAATGAACTTGTCTAAGGACTCTTGCAATTTCAAAGTTAGTCTCAGATCTGTGGGAAGAAAGGAGACTACTGGGGAAAGATTTAGGGAAAACAAAGTGCAGAAATGTATCAAATCGCCAGAGAAAGGTAAGATAGTGATATAGGTTAAAGAAAATATAAAACAGCTTGAACACAGAGGACAAATTTGGAGAGAGAGAAGTTGTAGTTATTGAAGCATTTGTGAGATATTGAAAATAGTTTTAATTTTAGTGTAAGTGAAGTTAGATGTCATAGAATAACCCACAACCAGAACAGGTTACAGTCTGACATAAAGTTTTAGAAAATTTGGGCTTGGAGTGCAGCTCTATGGTAGATGCTTGCCTAGCACCACTACAAAAGAAAAGTTAGTGTGGATCATAAAAAAGTTATTCTGCATACAAATATAGATCAACATTACAAACAATAGAAAAGAATCACAGTGGTGATATGGATGGATCAGTTTGTTAAGTAGAACTGAAGAGAATTGGTGACTATACTTGGTTACATAGTCAATAAAAGCATGTTTATTAATAGCATGTAAGGAAAAGAGAAGCAAAAGAATTAGGAATCATTTATAAGAGTTTGATATAATTCCCTAGATATACCTTGTGTCACTGACTGAGATGGAGATGATAGAGGAAACATCAGGAGTTTATTTGGGTAATTCTCCTTTTGAAATGTTTCTAAATATCCAAGACAACATACTATCTTTAATAGACATAAATGACATCAGACCTGGAGATCAGACCTGGATTTGTTAGCACATAGATATTGTTATGGGAATAAATGGAAATATCTGAGAGTACAGAAAAATGGTAAGGCCCCACGATCAGCACAGGAGCCTCGAATGCACAGCTCAACCAGAGTTCGTAAGATTCCAGTATGCTATTATTGGGAAAAATGAAGAATCACAGAGACACAGAAGCCAAGAAAATAGTAATAGTAATAGTAATTAATAATAATAATAATAATAATAATAATAATAAACTTTATCTTTACAAGTTGCTTCTGGAAGGTCAGGTCAGATAAAGGCACGTAAGTGAGCTGCTGATGTATCCACCTCAAAGTCACTGGTAATATTATTCAGTGAATTAGTTGAATTGGGTGTCAAAGCAGACTTATGCAGAGAAAACAGGAACTGAAGAAATTGGCAAATTTTCCAAAGAGGTGTGTTGTGGGAAATAGACAAACCAGCAGCTATAAAGACAAAAAATGAAGGACAAAAAGCTGAATATTATGAGAATTTTCAGAACCTTCACGAATTACTTTTTTATCTATGACAGATCTAAAATCATCAAATTGTATTGTATTAAAATTGCAAAAATTCAATAAAATATTGAGGTTAAAAAAAGATTTTGACAACACCAAAGATTGAAAAAGAGTTTGCAGAAAAATATTGGAAAGTAAATGTGGTCTTCCTAAAGGGAAGAATATTATGGACAAAATAAAAAACTTTAATAATATCAATCATTTGCATTTTGTCTACATTTTTAAAGCATGATGCCAAGACATGAGGCTTTGGAAACTAATTCAATAATTTATTTAAAATATAATTCTTACTACGTTCCCGTACTATATCAATAATAACCTTGGCACTGGAATTTAATGCTGAACCAAATAAAAACAAAATGAGTTTTCCTTAGGTTTCTATTAGTCCTTTAAAGAAGAGGAGAGTTATACAGCAAGTAAAATAAACATCTAATTATAGCAACAAACAGAGTGGATGAGAATGGAGTGGGGAAACAGGATGAAATTTGGGGTGAAGAAATGTAGTTTTAAAAATACATAGATGAGAAATATATATCAATAAAATTATATTTGAACAAAAACATCACAACAAATGATACCAAGAATCT
This sequence comes from Nannospalax galili, assembly GCF_000622305.1. Lineage (NCBI taxonomy): Eukaryota > Metazoa > Chordata > Mammalia > Rodentia > Spalacidae > Nannospalax > Nannospalax galili. The sequence goes on along the minus strand of NW_008351640.1, from coordinate 3,509,487 downwards.
TAAATCACATGAAAAATAGATCTAAGCTAAAGTAATTAAAGTGGAAAGAGCCTGAAATAAAAACGTCTGAGGCTAAGTTTAAAGCATTTCAAGAAGAGAAAAATTATGGCAGACGTTTCCAGTGAGTTGTCTCTGTGGAGGTCAATTCTTAATTTTGAAAAAAAGCAATTTAGTAGAAAAGTGGAGGAATTACTCTGGTTGGGAAGAGTGCAGAGAGAAGGGGAGGGACGTTTTATGGAGGTGAAAAACACTGAAAACCTTTTGGAAAAGAAATTGATGTGGGAGGGAAGCCAAGATGTGAGGTGGTTGTGGAGGGAGTTGTCATCAGGACAGGGAATAACACAGAACAAAAAAACGGAGGAGCAGCATAGAGATCCAGTCCCTAAAGCAGTGTCCGTGCACAAGCGTGAGGGTAGAAAGCTACCTTTATCTTTAAAAATAGAAATTGTACCAGTGGATGTTGAGAAAAGTCATCTGTAACCAAGAGAAGAAAACAAGTTCTGGGTCCAAATGTGTTGAGTAGTTGGTTGAAGCATGAAAAAAATTCTGATTGTTTCTCTTTAGTGAACGAAAGAGGAAGCGTGATAACAGCTGAGTAGTTGGAGAAGGACTTTGTCAAGTTGATGAGGGCAGGCACGGAATAGTCATCCTAAAGGGTTAGAGATGCAAGAGCGGCAGGTGATACTGGGTCTCCCGGGAATTTTATGGTCATGCACTTAAAGTGCTACAAATTTGAACAGTCCATGCACTTTTACACCTATAGCTTGTGTAGGGAAGTGGGTATGTAAAAAAGTATACCTTTCCTTTCATAATAGCTCAGAGAAGAGAGCATAAATGAAAATAATGTAGACGGTAAAACAGGAATACAGAATGCGTACTAGACACAATAGTGCAATGTGCGTTCAGGATTGTGTCTATGGTCCTAGGCTGACTTGAATGATGGCTATGGGGAGAGTATATTTAGAATGTTTCAAATAGCAATAAGCAAGTTGAAGAAGGAAGTTATACTGAAAGAGGTGATACATTAATTATCTCATGGTGTGTATTACAATCAATTTTAACAAATCTAAGCAAGTGGACACTCAGTTCTCTTGATAAGTTACT
>NW_008351640.1:3413798-3508065 GCF_000622305.1 Nannospalax galili | reverse complement strand
ACATATTATAGAGGAAATATTAATAGATAAGGTATCAAATATTTAATAAATTTATATACATTATATTTAATCTTTTATTATCTTTTATTGTTTGGATAGATTTTATTTAATTATCAGTACTGGTTCTCAAAAACAAATTGGCACAGCTGAAATTACTCTTCCCGTTTAACCAGAAAAGAAGACAAGAAAGGTCAATAAGTCACTTGTCCAAGATCATAGAACTAGCAATTCGTAGAAAGCGGATAGAGGTCCAGAGGTATCTGAAACCTTTGCTTGTCGACAGAACTAAACATTGTCCTCAAGGCCTGGAGGTGGCAGCTGCCTGAACCAAGGCAGGATTGGGACCATAGATTTTTATCCAAAGCCTTTCAGAGTGCTATCCAGGATATGATAACTCCTAAAATGCAGCTTTCATGTAGATGCTACACAGTTAGTATAATAAATCTTCTTTCTTGCCATGCACTGGTTCTCTCAACTTGAGAACTGAATATTGGATTACTGTGAGGATGTGATTCTCTATCTGAAAAGCAGAGATATAAAAGGAGCCATTAAACCCAGAGCAGAGACTTGTAATGCTTTATAGTTTGATAGCATTTGCTACTTCAGAAGATAGTTTGGCTAGCTCTTCTCAACAGATTTTACTTGTGTGAAAGGATGGGATGTCACAATCTTCAAGGCTTCTCTCTGACAGGGAGAGCCTGGGAATACACAAAGTACTTGTTTTTTTGCACAGCCTAATCCCTGTAGGAGTTGTCTCCCAGGAGTCAGTCACATCAATGCACAAATAGAGATGAGGGGAGATAAACAATTAGCATGCTCAGTTCCTATCTCACCAAATAGATCCATTATCACTGGGTTGGATGTGAAGGTAAGAACTAGGAAGTGAAATCCACCCTGTAGCCACGCCCAGCAGATAACACCAGCAGGGAACACTGCTCAAAAAGCCAGGCTTACCTTGGACACACCTTGAAGTGTGTCTGTTACTGCCTGGGAAACAGATTCCTGTAGTTACAGATAACTTGTCAGTCTGCGGAGCTGGATGAGGAAGAGTTGAACAAAGTTGAGGTGAGTGTCTAGGCAGTCAGCTGCTCATTCTGAGAGCAGCAAAATCCAGTTTTTATGACAGAATGGGGAGATCATCAAGAGGAATATACCTTTGGGTTATTAAATATTTGTTATAAATACAGCTATATTTGATAAATTCATAAAAAGCAGTTTTCCTTTTCCAACTCAAACAAATATATAAAACTCCCTCGTGTTGTGTCTTAGAATATAAATTAGTCTATAAAACTTACCATTATAGTGCTAACTGCCTGTGAGCACGTGATACTGCCTCCTAGCATAGATCTAGAATCTGACTTTCTTCATATCTAGTGATTGCACGTATGCCAAGCAGATGCACGTATTTTGGGAACTGAAATAAAGTACAATGCCCTACGTTAAACACAAAGGAATTGTGGCCTCACACACATGTATTCTTAGAATTGTGGACAATTTATTGGAAATATTTGCAATACCACTTCAGAGCTTATATGCATTTCCAGCATTTTGTAACTACTGCATCAAGCATGTTTGATTTCTTCCATCCTAGAAAAGAAGGTCTGAGAACAAATCATATACAGAAGTATTGATTTTGCTTGCCTTTCTCTGCTAGCAAGGTCCATAGGAGCCCTGCATTTCCCTGGGGTTGCCATACTAGAGAGGTGAGGGACAGAGTTAGCAGACGTAAAAAGGAGAGGAAACAACAGATACAGATGAGTAGAGATGGAACAAGAGATGAGAGGGAGGAAGGATGGACAGAGAGAGAGCGAGGGAGAGAGAGATGGCCAAGGAATATCACCTATACTGCACTCCCGTTCTTTGAATCTTGCCAACTCTGGCTCGGCACATATGGGTGAATATTCTGTCATAATTCCAGACTCCAGCCATCAAGACATTTCAGTTTACACCAAGCCAAAAAAAGAAAGTGTGATCTTCTGATAATTGGATTTCATCATCAAAATAAATATTTTTAAAACTCCATCATATTTTTCCATGGCTTGTTTCACAGCACAAGATATCAAGAGCAATAGTAATATTTTTCATTCATTAGGAGAAATAAAGATGAATAGAACTTATACATGTATAATGCAGTCTAGGCTTTGCTACTAGAGCTGAGCCAGGCCTAAGAACCCATTTAAAATACCTTATTCTATAAGACAATTACTTTCCCAGAGTTCTGTCTTTGCCCTCTTATAGGAAAGACAAAACAAAAGTACACCTGGCTATTACCATAGCTCTTGATTTCCCATCATAACCCTCGGTCAGATCCTATTGGCTATGGTGGCACATTTTAATCCCAGTATTGGAAGGCAGACTGAGGCCATTTTGATCTACTTAGCCAGAACCAGGCCAGTTTGGGCTACAGTGATACCCTGTCTCAAGAAAAGAAAAGAAAAAAAATAGATGATAAGAGGAAAGAAAATTTAAACTTAAAAAGACCCTGCTGCTGAATACACAGTTCACTTCAGATGTAGAACACAGAAAAATCAACATCAAACTGACCACCGAGCTCTCGCTTTTGGCAAACTTATGTGAGTCTAGAAGGTGCTATGTAAACTGCAGAGGTAGAAAATCTACAGTGGTCTCACATAGTGCTGGACCTGCATGATACCACATTGGCATTTTGACAAGATGTGCCCATTGGTGAAATCATGCAGTGAACTACCTATGAGAATAATCAACTGCTTTCTGTTTGCATTGGAGGTCTGCTCCACAGGAGGGATTTCATGCCTGGTATTGCAAACCTGGTCAAAAGACCATGACTGGGGAGATCATAGAACTTAGGCACAACCTAAAGTTTTTGTTTTGCTCATTGATCATGCTGTCAAAGTGCATTATAAATATTTATGTTTATACATGGATTTGTTTTGCTCTCAACTTTAATCAGAGAAGCTTAGGTTAATGCATTGACTCATAACTAGTCAAAGTGCTGAGTTTAAATAACACTGCTCAGCTGTGGTTGGGTCATCTAAATCAATCTTCCACAATTCAAGGTTCAGGGAATTTCAAGTACTCATCTGATTATTGTTAGTATTCCCCTGAGTCCAATGTATAATGACCATTTGCATGGAGTGGGATATGAGTTTCCATTGGACGTGGAATAATGAGGGAGACAGACTTGGGCTATACTAAGAGAAGTCAGAGTGAGGTAGAAGTTGATGAATATAACCAATACTTTTTATAAGTGTATGAAAGTTTCCAAGCATAAGTCAGATGTGGTGATGCATACCTTTAATTCCAGCATTCAGGAGGCAGAGGCAGGAGGATCTCTCTGACTTCAAAGCCAGCTTGATCTACATAATGAGTTCCGGGCCAGCTGGGGCTAAAGGGAGACCCTGTCACAAAAAGATTAAAAGAAAAAAGAAAGAAAGAAAAAGAAAAAAATTAAGCATAAATATTTAATTAAAATTGAAATTTAATATATGTTGCTTATCTATGAATATAATCTTTGAAATATATTCATAATTTTTGGATTGTTTGATATGAGAAAATGTGGAACAAGATCCCGCCACTATCAACAAAGTGTTGAGAAGAGAGATTCGCTCCAAGTCACAGGTAGAGAACATGTTTGCTTGCCTTCATGATCCCAAAAAATATTATTTACAGTGCGCTAGGTCTTCTCTTCCGTGCATGGGTATGTCTATCATTAGAACATTTATGAAAAGTCAGAATTGCATGCACATAGGATATTACTTCATGCATTCTGTTTATGGAAAGATTAAAAAGTCAACCCAGCTGGGTGTGGTGGCAAACGCCTTTAATCCCAGCATTTGGGAGGTCTAAAGGCAGGAGGATCTCTGTGAGTTCAAGGCCAGCCTAGTTTACATATTGAGTTTCAGGCCAGCTGGGGCTATAGTGAGAACTTGTCTCAAAAAGACCAAAAAAAAAAAAACCTCAATCTAGTGTGAGCAATAAACTGTTGTCATAATTAAAAGTCCAAGGACATAACAACATGTTCTGATGGTGATTCAATAATGATCCAGTAAACAAAATGATATGATCAGACATGGTTTCCCTGCTTTACACTCCAGAGCTTCGGTTACTATGCACACTTTATTCTCAGCTTGAGATAGTTAACAGAGGATCCTGAATGTACATCTCCTTTCCCAAGAATTGACATAGAGTTCCAGTTCTTGATAGACTTTGTGATGTGCCATTCACTAAATTATGGGGTTTACTAGAGGGATTAAGGGATTAATTAAGTAGATTTGCCACAAGCCTCATTCTTGACTGTGAAGTGAAGCTAGTTTTTATGCCCTGAAGCATGATGAGTGACTTCTGTATTCCTCATTAAATTAGGCAAATGTCAGTCAGCATTCCATTTCTATGGTGAATATTTGAGATCAACTTATAAAGAGAATAAGGATATTTGGCTCATGCCTTTAGAATGGTAGATGATGATCAGTTGCCTTGTTGGTTTCGTCCCTTCATAGCACATCAACAGGGGAGATCAGTGCAGAGCAGTACACCATCTTCATGACTAGGAAGTGAAAAAGAAAGAGCGGTAGACACCGGAGAACCAGCGTCCTAAAGGACAGTGTCCAAAGACCTCCTGCTACAAACATCTCTTTTTTAAACAATATTTTCATCAAGTCTTTGAGAATTTCATACATTATCTCTTGATGGTATTCATTCTCCCCACTGGAGTTTGGTTGACCTGCCCAGCATCACAGACTTAAAGAAAATTAACTCTCCTTCTCCTAGCAGCTATCAATTGCCAATAGTTCCTCAGCCAGGCTGGAGTCCCTTGCCCATCTTCTCCATTAATGCTGTTTTCTTTTTATTGTTTTACTAGGCTTGTGCAGGTCTTGTGAATGCTGTCAAAAGCAGTGTGGGTTCATATGGGAAACTGCCCTGTTGTGTCTGGAAAACATGGTTTACTTATTTATCTACTGCCTCTGGCTCTTACAGTCTTTCTATCCACTGTTCTACAATGATTCCTGAGGCCTGGGAGGAGAGGGGGTGATATAGGTGTCCAATATAAGACCAGCACTCTATAGCTATTTTCTGCATTTAGACTGTTTGTGGATTTCAATGAAACTTTTCTGGTGGAAGTTGAGAGTGGCACTAATCTATGGTTATAAGTATGATTCATTAGGATTCAGAATAATACTATGTCCATTTATCAGGAAAATAGGAGTAGGAGCTCCCCTATGACCTGTCATCTGTCTAGCCACAGGTTCTTGGCATTGATAACAGTGCCAGTTATGAGTTGCATCTTATCAAGTGAGCCTTAAAGCCAATCAGAAAATGGTTGGTTACTCCCATAGCAACTGTGCCACTATTGAACCAGTGATATGCTGCTCCACCTCTTAAAAGTTCTACCACTCCCAGTAGTACTGAGTCATAAACGAACGCTTCAGCATGGGGACCCATGGAGCGCATTCCAAATCCAAGCCATAGCAGATCAAGAAGAGGATTTGAATCTTGATTGGATAAACCTTTGAAGACTCAACTACTAAATCCATAGGATATATCCTAGTAATTCTTCCTCTGTATGGACTACTTTAAATATTTGTTTTGACTAGTGAAATACGATACTAATTATTTTATGGAAGTGTCCTACTGCATTAAGATTTTTTTATGCTTTTATAGCCTTTACAGAGAGGAAAAATGAGTTTTGAGTCAGCTAGAGTATCCCCAGGGCTTTCTGCTGTAAAAACTATGGATGAAGTAAAGTAGTAACTAGGGAACTTTTAAGAATGAACTGACTTATGATTCATCCAATTGTAAATTAAAGTGGTTCAATTGGGTAATAATAATAATAATAATAATAATAATAATTAATAGTAAATACTTGCTTAGGGAACATACAGCATGGTGGAAGGATAAAGGCAGCATTTCCCTCTGCTTCTTTGAGTGTCTGAGATGCTTATTAGACAAGTGAGTGATCCAATACTTTGAATTTTATTATTAAACATGAAAAATCAAGGGTGGTTATGAAACTACTTCAATTCCAAGGGTGTTAGAAGTCAAAGGGATCTGGGTCACTGGAAAAGCCAAATTTTTTGGAAATGTATTTATAAAGCAAAGCTTTAGAAATATTTCTGTTCTGCTGAAATAGTTCTTATTCTACTGAATATGCTTGCATTTTAACTCAGGGTAAGGATGAGCTCAAAGTACATATAGATAATAATAAAAATTTATAAGCAAATGGACCTGGAAGAAAGTTTGTACTTTTGTCAAAAGGACAAAGAAATATATGGCAAGCAATATGAAATTAATATTTTGATTGACAAACGACATTTTCAGGCAACAAGAGGAAATTATCTCAGAAATAGAGATGAGAAACAGTACTTTGACTTGAGTTGTAGAATGGTTTCATGGTAGAAATGAAAAAAAATCACACCTGATCAAGGCAGAGTTTCTTTAGTTGATTGTTGACTTTTTGTCAAAATGCCAAGCTGTCATGTATGGATAAATTGTCGGTTTTAAACCTTAGTGTTCTTGTATAATAGTGGGATTAGTGGGATGACTTGCACATACATTTTTGGAACTTTCAATATTTCATTTTCTTGCTGTACAAAATGAGAATAAGTAGCTGTTAATATTTATGATCACTGAAGAGTTAAATGTGCTAATGAGTGCTGTATTTTTTCATCAGTGCCTGAGGCACTCAAATGTCATAAAATATTGTATGTAATAACTGGTGATTTGATGGGTTAGAAAATCTTAGAATTACAAAACATCTTCCTCTTTCATTAGAATTTGAAGGATGGTGATTCCCCCTTTTATGTACATTTCAGTATTTTATTTTATTTTATTATTTTTTTGGACAGGGTCTCCCTGTAGCCCCAGCTGGCCTGGAACTCACTATGTAGACCAGGCTGACCTTGTTCTCTCAGAGATTTACCTCCCACTGCCTCACAAATCCTGGGACTAAAGGTGTGAAGCACCATGTCTGGCTTTAGTATTTTATAGAATTCCATTGCCATTCTAATTCTGAATCATTTCTGGTTCTTTTTCCTTTCAATGCTTTTAAGATATTTACACTTTTCTTCTGAAACAAGAAATTTACATGGGTGTTCTGTGGTGTGTCTCTAACTAATGTGCCACACAGTATAACTCAGTATCTTCCATATTCAGAAAACAAGGCACTTTACTTCTGAGAATTTGTTTGGTTTTCAGTTTGGTATGACTTGGATCATCTTCACAACATCAGGAATTTTCTTCACGTTTATTCTCCACACGTTCTGTAAATTCTATTTATTTTTTAATAGAACTAACCCTTACATTTTCAGCTTTTCCTCACGTTTCTATGTCTTTTCTATTTATTTTTTGTTGTGAAATGCTTATTCAGCTTTATTGTGTAATCTTTAAATTAGATAAGAGATGGAGAAAGTTCCTAGTATATAGTAATTGGTAAAGGAATGGTGATTTTCTCTTCTTTCTACTGTCCCTCTCCCTTATCCTCATTATTATCAAGACTCAAGCAGAGATTTCTAGGTTTTCTTTCTCTCTCTCTTTCTTTCTTTCTTTCTTTCTTTCTTTCTTTCTTTCTTTCTTTCTTTCTTTCTTCTTTCTTCTTTCTTTCCTCTTTCATCTGTCTTTCTTTCTTTCTATAATTGTACAGGTATGAGTGTTTTTCATTCATGTAGTGCCTGTGGAAGCCAGAAGAGGACGTTGGATCTGCTGGAACTGGATTTAGAAATGGTTGATATCTGCAGTGTGTGTGCTGGGAACTAAACCTGGGTCCTCTGCAAGAACAGACAGTATTCCTAACTGCTGATTATTTCACTAGCCCCTCTAGGTTTTTGTTTGTTTGCTTGTTTTCTTGTTGTTTGCTTGTTAGAATTAATTTTAACAAAATGCTTTGGTTGAGTAGCCTTCATTTGCCTCTAGTATATGTGGATCTTTTGCATGGGGTAAGAAATATATTAATTATCTCTAAAAATCCAAAAATGTTTGAAATTTGTCCTTTGTTAAATATTCACTGTTTAGCTGAGAATTTGTTACACTGGCTTCTTCTAAAGCTTTGGGGCAATTATTCAGAATAACCTTATATGGTAACTTTGGACATATTCAAGTTTAAAAAAGTAGATACCTGATGAACCGATGCACAGTATGCCTGACTCCAGAGCACAGGGGAAACGCTATGCCTAATACTCATAGAACATAGCTAAACAAGGGATCGAGAGACTATTAATGCATCCCTCAACTCTCAGCAGTGAAGCCTCCTCATGCGACAGAGTGTGATGCACACAGAAGACCACAAGTGGTCAAGGTCTAGAGAATAAGAGACTGCACAGTACATGTCCCTGAATAGGGCTCCTACATTAAAATTTACCCACCCATGGCTCAGGGACCATTGAGGAAGAGGGAACAGAAAGATAGTAATAGTCACTGTTGGTCAGTGAACATAAGGAAAGCGTCTTCCTACTCTTTGGAAACTTATATGAACTTATAGCAATGATGACAGCATGCACAAGACCCACGAAGACTCAATCAGACAAAAATCCAGCACAGAACTAGGGAATTGGGCAGTAGGCCCCAAACTTAGCCAGGGAACCATTGGCAACTGATTACTGCTGGGTAAGGGAAGTTGATCCTCTTTAAGGGAGTGACTCTAGATAGGCTGACTAGACTCCAGTGGATGAAGTTGCACTGAGGGATATCTGAAATTCAAAAACTTGACTCAATAAGCCTTAACATACATAACAGACCTGCATGAAATTTGGGGTTGGAGGGCTATAGGGGATGCAGATTGGGACAGGGTCTAAATATGATTATGATTTACTATTTAAAATGCACAAAATGCATAAAAATATACATAAAAATCTATGTTTTAGTAGAATGAAAAATATAAACAAATTAAAGGACCAGAGTTGATATACTGGAAAGAAGCAAGGTAAAGGAGGCAGTGATAAAGAGGCTGTTTAGGATGGATACAGGGAAGGTCTGCTGTAGTATCATGAGCACAGCCTCATGTAGGAAACTGTAATACAGGAGGAACCATTGGTCATGAATGGGGCTTGACCTGAGAAAGAGAAGAATAAAATTGGCATTCATGGAGATGAAGAGTAGAGAGGAGCAGACTCAGAAACAATTTACTAATACTGTAATATGCAAAATGACAAAACTAATTTACATGCTGTCATGCCAAATTTTCCCCTGAGAGACCCGAGTGTGCTCTCTGGGCTCCCAGGCCTCTGTGATCTGGTAAACCACCACAATGTTCCCCTTAAGTTACAGTTTGGGGAATGAGAATATTTATTTGGGTTTGCCAATAAGGTTTATGGTATTCGGGAGAGGGTCACTTACAAAGGCATAACTATTATGGGCTCCTTCTCTCCCATTTGAGATCCCCGCTGTCATTTCTCAGTGTCTGTCTCTCGAGGGTTCAGTTTCAGTTTCCTCCAGGGACATGCCTACCCAGCACATGCCAAGGTGAATGAGAGAGGATGTCATGGGATCCCACCTCAAGATGAAGAGTTACAAGCAGTTAATCTATGCTGAGGGAGGGAGGGAAAGTTTTCTCCAGGGAGTAGTTCTCTGAGAAATTATCTAATCCCAAATGGACAGTCCTAAACATAGATACACATAAGCACAAGTAAATGAACTCAGTGCATTATATGGTCATATTTATATAGTTATAGTTATAAATGTATATATGTATATGTAGCAATGTAATCAAAGAAGAGTACAAGAAATTGAAAGGGGGTGGGGGCCACAGGAAGAGTTGGTGGAGATTGAGGGGCATGGAAATAATGCAGACATTACTCATGTATGAATTTCTCAAAAATAAAAATGTTTGCCTATGTTAGGCCTTCAGGCCACTGAAAGTTTACTCATGTGAACTTGTGGCAATGGTGGTGTGGTGTACAAGACCCATGCCAACTCAATCAGACAAGGGCCCAGAGGGGAGCAGGGGAAATGGACAGTGGACCAGACCTAGCCTGGGAACTGTTGGAGACTGATTACTGCTGGGTGAGGGAAAGTAGACTTCCTTAAGATCTCTACGTAGGCTGACTAGACTCCAGTGGATGAACTTGCACAGAAGGACATCTGGGTTCAAATGCTTGACTGGATAGGACTTAATATGTATGGAGGAATGCATGAGGTCTGGTGGGGGGAAGGGCATAGTTGGGGGGTCTAAAATGGATTAAGAACTGTTGTACGAAATGTACAAAAGTTCAATTAAAAATATTAAACAAGAAAGTGAAGAATGAGGAAGGAGTTCAGTACTGTCGTATTTTAAAAGGTGTTAATGCTATAAAGTAGTATGGCACTCAAAAGAGAGAAATGCAAGTCTTTTTGGGAAGAATGCCGAAGAATTTTCATGTAGAACATTAGATCTAGCAAGACAGTGATTATTCTGTAAAATAGTCTGTAGGAGTATATACCTTCTGTAGGGCACTGTGAATATGTCTAGGTTGTTGCTTGATTACTTGAACACAGATAAAACTATTATGTATCAATTTTAATGGATAATGAATAAAAATGTTACCAACAACTTACTGTAATGTAATATGTGAGTTAGCTACAGTTTTGCATATTTGATTTGTTTCATAATAGAGTAATCCATTCTGACTGTGGAAATCAGGAAGAGTCTCCCAGTCAACATTCCATCTTATTTACTTGAAAATTCACAGTTTATATCAGTGAGTAATGGAAGGTAGTATAACAGTGTGGAAGATATGCTAAAGACCACAGGATGTAGTCAGGAAAAGGATTGGGCATTAAGAGCCCACCATTCATGAGTAAGAGAAATAGGACTATTCACAAATATTGGAATAAGTAAAGTAGAAATTTGCTATACAACAAAGAGCATATCATATTATATTCAGTGGGATATACAGAGAGAAATGTTTGAAGGAAAGCCTGTTTTTAGCAAAGCAGCTAAGGCACAGAGCTAAAGCAAGACTCATTGCTGAACTCCTTCCTTTCTTTATTTACAACACAGTGGCATTTGGGATAATATAGTAGACCAAAAAGTGAGTTTAAAAGTTACAAGGCATGAGCAAGGTGATGAATGCCTCTTGAGTTTAATTCTCTCAGACCTTACAAAATGAGCTAATGATTCTGTCTTTGTATGGTTCATAAGGCCAAAGTCAAGACGATATGTGAGATGATGATAATCTCCTAGAAAACTGTGAAAGCCTCATTGTGGGGGAGAGTGAAAGGAGTAAATTTTGGAAGGTATAAATGTCATCAGAATGAACCTCTCTTAGCAACATGTGAACAACACCAGATACACAAAGTTCAAACACTGCTATGTGTGGTCATAATTTTGTCCCTGTCTCGAACTTCAGATGCTGCTGTGGCTGAGTAGTTTCTTCAAAACTTTCTCAATTTAGGGGGTTTATAAGCATGGAAACAGACCTGCCATGCTTTTCCAGGTCTTCCATTCACCGCCTGTAAAGTCTGTCAGTGCTGTCTCAGTCATTGTGTCCTAGGAGGCAGAAACTTATGGAAATACCATTAGAGATGATGGGCAAGAGAGATGAAGGACTGGAGACTAGAAATTTCAGGAAAGTTAACTAGGAAAATACTCCCTAAGAAGCCAGAGGACTTGATAATTAGTCTAAATCTGACTTCAGTTCTCTGCACCTGAACACGGTTCTGTTTCTCTTCCATTCACAACTTCTGTGAAATCCAATTCTAGAATACTTACACCATCTCCAGATAAATTTTACCTTAATATCATAATTGTGCAATACCTGTTATTTCACCAAGAGGAAACCTGAACCTCAGATAAGGTAAGTATTCTGCCTTAGACACACAGACAAGGATGCAATACTAAGACACTAAGACTGCAGCTTCAGTGATTTTAAACACTGCCATGGAACCTCTTATGCTTAATTCAAATGAATAACAGAAGATATCCACATCTATTAATTTATCCAGCACATTAAACACAAATACAAAATTAACAGAAACAAACATTGTAATATTGCTTATGATAATAAAAACCAATTAGAATATAAAATAAAATACATACTAATCAGGGATTGATTAAATGAAATACAGTCTACAATAATAATTTAAAGATTCTTAAAACATTAAAATAAGGCCATATTTTTGATATGCAAAGATCTCTAGGATTTCTTACCAACTATATCTAAAGCGTAATGTAATTTTATTTCACAAATATAATTTACCATACATAGTCAATTAAAGTTTCCCTAGATATATAAATGATATTGTTATTGATGCTAAGCTATACATGGAGAGAAAGAGAGTGAGAGAGGGAGGAAGATAAGAAAGAAAATGAAAGACTATCTTATGTTTACTTTATATCTATCATATTATTGAATGTATTGCATGCATATTATTTGTAATTCTTTGAATTAAAAACAGAATATACAGAGTTAGAATCTAAGATCACTCACAACTTCTAAAGCTTATGTTTGAATTTAGAAAACTAAATTATTTTCAACAACTCAAACACACTGCTTTTCAACAAGGTTACCCCATAACCAAAAGTCAGGACAACAGCATGTGTATATAAAATGTACATGTGTGGGCTCTTTCTTCTAAGGGACAGCTGGAGGGAGGAGCTTGGTAAAAAGCTGACCCACAGCATATGGATTCACAGGTTTCTTGGTTTGCCCACACAGAGAATTCTTGGAGAGGTCAAGGATGGACAGAAAAAAGATTCATTAAACATTTGTATTTGATGTCCTCTAGATTTGTGCTGCAAGTCAGCATCTTGTACATGCCAAATTATGTTCCAGCCCTTTGTAAGACAAAGATTCTTCCAAGGAAGAAACTAGAAAACTGCATATGCTGTGGCAAAGAGCTCATCCTACAGATTGTAGGCTCAACAGGAATGGCACTGTTCAACCTGACATCACAATTTTACAGAATCATGTTGAAATTAATAATAGAATATCTAAGTCTGAATTTACTCCTACATACTTTAGGAAGTTTAGCTAAATAGCACTTTTGATGCTTTAATTTTCTATTCGTCTTTTAGATGGGTGTGCCGTGCACAATATTTTATCTGTATTCAAAAATTTCTGTCCCCAAAAAACTTTTCAGCATTTAAACACCTTTATCTTTTGGTCAAATTAAATGACAATCAGGTTACCAAAGTGTATCTACAGGTATCTTAAGTCACTCTCTGCTCCTGAAAATGCCTGGATAATATGTCAGGAATTATTTTATAAAAACAAAGAATTATATGAGAAAGGAATTTCAGAGGCAGGGGAGTCCAGAGCTGGAGGCCAGCATCTTCTCAGCATCCCATAAGAGTCTTGGTCTTTACCTCACGGTGGAAAGTGGGAGTGAAAGAGGATGTGTACAGAAAGGGGTAGCCTAGATTTCTAACAGCCTGGCTTCATGATGAACACCCCAAACCTAGACCACGAAAACACTCCCTTCTGAAAGAGTCCTATTCCTGGAGAAAGATGCTAATCCATTCTTTTTATAAAACAATATTTTTATTTACTCTGAAAATTTCAAACATGAATACAATATATTTTGTTTTATCTACCTCCAAATACTTCACTTGAGCTATCACAGGAATACAGCAAACTGTCTCCCTCCTGACTTTATGTTATTATTATTATTATTATTTTATTATTATTATTATCCCACTAAGTCCATTAGTGCTATGTATAAATGGGTGAGAAGTCATCCACTGAGACTTGGACTATCTACCAGCAGCTACATCCGCAAGGAAAAATGACTCTCCCTCCTTCAGCACCAAGCATCTGCCAATAGCTCCTCAGCTAAGGGTGCAGTCTTGAGAGTCCTTCCCAAATCCATGCTGCACTTGTTAAGTGGTTGATCATGTACAGATCTTATTCAGCCAAGGAGAGCTGCTGTGAGCTGATGTGGGCTTTAGTCACACCATGTCCAAAACTTAGCATTTCACAGCTGCCTCATCTACCCTCCTTATCTACGAATCCATTCTTTTTATTAATATTTTATTTATTATTTTTATTTTTTGTATAAGTGTATTACCTGCATGTGAGTGCACCCATGTGTGCAATGCCGTGGAGGTCAGAAGAGGGCTTCGGATTGCCCTGGAACTGGAGTTAAGGACGGTTTGTAGCCACCATGTGGGAGCTGGGACCTGTACAAGAACAGCCAGTGCCTTAACTGCTGAGCCATCTCTCCAGCTCCATTCTTTTATTAATTAAATATTTCTGAATTACATACAATGTATTTTGATCTTATTTAGATCCCAGCCCCTATCTGTACCACTTTTATAGACCTCCCTGCCAGATTTTCTGACCTTGTGCATGCAGATATTGCTGAAAGTTCACAAGTAACTTCTCAGCTGTTTAAAAAATATTTTTCTGCGGACATCAGCCACCTCTGGCTCTTACAATCATTTCATGTCCTCCTCTGAATTGATCCTTGAGCCTTGGATGGTAGAGGTTTGATATAGGTGTCCTATTCATTAATAAGTACTCTATAGTCTCTAATTTTCTACACTTTGGCCAGTTGTCACTTTCTAGATTAATAGCATCTTTTGCATTAGGAAGCTTCTCTGGTGAGGTTGAGAGATGCATTAATATTCTTTCTGTCCCCAGTTATGCTATGTTCTCTGAGTCTTAGGTATAGGTGTTGTATTGTATATGTGTCACTTGAGGCTGGAGACCTCACAGGAACTTATTTTCTTCTTTTGAACAGTTGTAGAACTTTGTAATAGTCTTCATTTGTTGCAAAAAGAAACTTCTTTGATAAGTGCTGAGAGGGACCCTTGTCTGTAAACATAAAGATTCATATTTAGAATACAATAAGAAATTATATTGATCTAGGGATGTCACAAAAGTAGATTTTTTCCTAGGATCTATGACCTCTCCAGTCATGCCTGTTTAACTATGTTTACAGTATCACAAATGAGTTCCCTCCCATCGAGTGGGCATTAACACCAATTAGAAGTTGATTACCCCAAGCTAAAATTACTATTAGTGCAGCATTAGAAATTATTTTGGGGATGATCATTGAAGTAGTTCACAAAATTTTCAATTGGATGGGATAATTCATTGGTTTTCTCTCATAACAATTTGTATTATGTCTTCTGGTAATATGGGAGCTAGTCTACAGGCAGGAGACTTCCAAATCAATTCCAGCTCAGTTTCTTAAAGTCTTGTGTCTGAGTATGTCCTGTCTACAGCCATAGGGTCTTAGCTTTAAGTTCTAGGAAACAATCAAGGGCAGTGCCAATAGTCTGTGTTTTGGGGGAGGCTCTTGAACTACACTTACCAAAAACTTGAAGGGAACATTTCCCTGCCTGGTACAGTGTTTCTTAGGACATAGGCTTCAGCCATACACATGTGTTCATTCGTATATTGTATGTTCCTAAAAACCAAGTTGGGCTTACTGCTTGACTTCCCAACATTCTAACCAATGCAAGTTTGAACATGGGTTCTGGAGCTCATAGCTGTATGCAAATTATATCAACACAGTAGATTATGATTAACTAAAGAATCAAGAGAATGACTCAGTATCCAACAAACTATATATGATAGCCTCTTAGTGTAGTACAATGTAGATTTTTGTATTTCTGCTTCTCTTTAAACTATTTTATAAAGTTGAGTACTTAATTATTGGAAACATTTTTTTATTCTTCAAAATCATATTTTCTGTTTATATGATGTATTCTCTATTTTCTTCTTTTCTTAACCTACTGAATGTGGATACTCTTTAAGACTCTCACATGCTCTGTCTGTCTCTTTACTTATTTCACTTATAGCTCAAATCCTTCCAGTTTCCAAATAAACACCCCCATCTATGTTTTTCACCATCTTAAAGAATAATGACTTAATTATCTTAGACTATATTCTCACGATATTGTGAAACAAAACATTTTTCAAAACTAAACTCAGGATTTGTGCTGTTGCTCAGTGAAATAGTGTTTGACTAACATATACAAGACCCAGGACTTGAATCATAGCACTACTACAAATAAGAAATAAATTAAAAAATAAATATCATTTCAGTTCACTTCCTACTTCATGCTCTGTGTATCTATTTCCATAACCCAGTCAGAGACAAGCATATCTTTCTTTAGAGATATGGAACTCTTAAACCAGGTCTTCATTATTCATAAATGTTTTCTCCAAGGTCTGCTAATTATCTTCCTTCAATGGCCGTTGCTATTATTTCAATTCTTGTTTTCTTAAAACAATCTGTAGTCAGTTAACAAGCTAGTCTCCACTCTGCATCCAACCAATTCATGTCCAGATGTGTATGATCATGTCTGGTATCCATGCTGGTTTACAAAAGGGATTCATGTTTATTCTTTGTTTTCTCCACATCAACAGGGAAAGTTCATTTTCTTTGCCCCTTCCACATGGTCACATTTCTGTAAATTTCAAGACTCTGGGTCTTTGAATTAGTAACTCTCACTTTCACTAGCCCAACTCATTCAACACCCTAAATACTTTTTTTTAAAAGAATTTGTCTAATTTTTTTTCTCTCTATTGGGTAATATTTTCTTTTCAACTTATTTTTTTAGCTACCAGTAATCCTTTAATGAACATATGGGAATTTATAAATTCACTTTACATAACATACTTTTGCAAACAATGGAAAAGCTCTTTTCTTAGCCAGATGTCCTTTTGGTGGAGGGACATTTAGTCTACACCGTTTTAATAATCTTTCCCCATTACAATGCTACCCCCAGTCAGGGTGAGCGTAGTTACTAGTATAAATTGCCATGTGGATAAATTCATTTTCTATGGATCCCAATGCTTGATTAGTATACCAAAGCAGCTTCCTTTCCTTGTTCCATAAATATTTAAGATAAAAACATTATTGAAGGCTCTTAAGCAGTCTTATCTTCAGATCATATTAAGCTTTGAAGATAATTATATTGGCATGGTATCATTGCATGTGCATAGGGGCTAGAAACACATCTCATTCTCAATTGTCGTTCCTCTTTGGTGATTTTACTTTCCTACATTCCTCTTATGAAGGTTCCATAACGCTTATTAAAGTGCAACAGGTTGACTGAGAAGATTTTGCAATTTTTTCCATTATTTGTATATTAAATGTTATAATTGGTCTTTCATAACCTAAAAAGAAACTTGTTACCCCTGTAAAATTTTGGGCAATGATAATTATATAAATTAAGGATGTGTTATATACATTCCCTCAAAATAAGCATGCTTATATTACATGGACAGATGGATTTCTTTTTTAGACAACCTATGTCAAAAATTCTACCTTACATTGTAACTTCCTGCATAATAATTATTTCTATGTTTCTCTGTCTTTTGGACTAATAAATATAGATGTGGAGAAACAAAGATTCTACTCCAGAAATTGCTACCCATGCACTGCACTATCAAGTGGGGGAGTGAAAACTACCCATGGAAGCAGTTATTGTGAAAAGTATGAATCAACAATGTGATGGTTAATGTTTTTAATATGGTTGCTAAATAGAGAATTTCATACAGTGTTATGTTAATCATATTCAGTCCTGTGCCCCATCTCCATTCCCCATCGCCACCTTACTAACCCCCTAGCTTCATATTCTCTATTATTATTTGTCATTTTTATAAGGCATATCAAGTCTAATCTGTGTCCCCCAAATGCTCTTGAGTAAGACTTTCCCTTGGAGTCCAGTCAACCTACCAGGTGTCGCACAGTAAAATAACTGACTCTTCCTGTCTTAACAGCTATCAATTGCCAATAGACCATCAACTAGGGCTAGGGCTTTGCCTCCCCCATCCATGTTGGGTTTTTGTCAGGCTTGGATTTGCATAGGTCTTGTGCATGCTGTGACAAGTGTTATGGGTTCATAGGTACAACTACCCTGTGGTATCCAGACAATATGATTTCCTAGTATTCATCTATCACTCTGGCCCTTGCAGCCTTTCTATCTCCTCTTCCACAATGATCCCTGACCCTTGAAAGTAATGGGTTTGATGGTTAATATTTACTGTCAACATTATGAGATTTGGTATTATCATGGAAAGAAATGTCTAGTCATGGCCATGAGGGAGATTTTAGATTAAGTTTGAGGTGGGAAGAATGCCACTCAATGTGGGTGGCACCATTTCATGAGCTGGGATCCAGGACTGCATGAAAAGGAGAAAGTGAGTGGAGCAGCAACATTAATAATGCTGTACTTTCTGACTATGAATGCAATGTGGCCAGGTGGCTCAAATTAAACTTATATAGTAGACTATAAGCCATTGTAATGTCATGTTGCTGTTGTCAGATATTTTGTCCAAACTAAGACAAACTATAATCTGAAATGAAATGGGAAGGTATAAGGTAAAATAATTCTCCAGAAACTAAATTAATTTTTAATTAGGACCGAGAAGTTATGGAATAGAAAACTATGAGTCATTTGGAGAGAAAAATAAGAAACACTTAACATATTATGTTTATGTCACCTCCTCAATGCATGTTCTCTAACAGATACTGAACCACATTCCCTGATATTGGGGCTTGTGAGGATGTTGCTGCCAAAGGCTGGCTCCACACCTTCAGTCGTGATCTGGTTTCCTACAGCTCTTTCTTCCCTAGCCTACCTGTGCTACTCAGGGACATGGGCTTCATTCACAAAAAGAAACAACTGGTTGATCTAACAACATTTCTGGAACAAGTAGTTCTCATGAATTTTCTTAAAAGACCCCGTGGTTCTAGATATTAATACTTCTAATACTAATTACATAGAAGCCTAATTATTTGGTATCATCTGTTCAGCGGATGTACTATTCCTTGCCTATACTTTATCCTGTCTTGGGGAAGGGTATTTCCCCTGTGCAAAGATGCTGAACTTCTCTGAATCTTACATAGATATCTGGAAATTTGATGGCATCTGCCACACCAGTCCTTCTTATATGGGTTCCATCCTGTAATTTTCTGCACTTGACATTTATGATGATCTCTAACCTTTTACTTTAGAGTTGTCTCTTTCTTTTATGCATTGAACATATTAATTTTGTTTTTTTCCTGTTTATTCATATCAGATGTGAGTCCTATGGCTCACATCTAATTTGAACATTTTGAGGCTTTTATGGTATATATTGTTTGCCCTTTCTATGTTCAGTTAATGCAAGATTGCTAAACCCAAAATTATGCCATGTACAGGGGAGTGATTTATGAAACTGCCTCCTAATAAAAATATTTCAAATTTATGCTGACTTAATAATACTGACTATTGCTACAGAAGAAAACATATTTGTAAAATAGTTTATTTTAAAATATGAATTTTAAAGTTTACTTTTCTAAGAGTCCAGTAATTTTTTATATGTCTCACTTTTTCATTTTGTATTAAATTTAGACAAATTTCATTCGATGTGTTTTTATTATATTTAGAGTCACTCCCCTTTCTGCAATCTTGTAGGCCCAAATATTTTCTGCCTGGTTTTATGTACACTATATATATATATATATATATATAAATTCTATCAAGTCAAACGTGTCCACAAATGCCTTTTGGAGTCGATGGAGCATGGTCAACGTATCCGGTGTCACACTCTTAAATAAAACTGACTCCCCACTTCCATGTTGGGGTTCTGTCTGGCTTGAACTTATATGAATCTTTTCCTTTAACTTTAAAAATACTATTTATTTTTATTTTATGTACATGTGTTATTCCTTTATGTATGTAAGTGCACCTGTGTTAGTGCAGTGCCCCTGGAGGACAAAAAAGTTGTTGGATCCTCTGAATCTGGAGTTATAGACAGTTGTTAACCACCATGTGAGTGTTTGGATTCTAACCCAGGTCTTCTGCAAGACCACCCAGTGCTCTTTGCCCCTGAGTCATCTCTCCAGCTTCTTACATGTGTCTTAGGCATGGTGTCATCATTACTGTGATTTCACATGAGCAAATGCCCAGCTGGCTGGAAAACCATTTCCTTTGGTCATCTACAATCTCTGGCTCTTATAAACTTTCTTTTACCAGACTTAGGGATCATTTACTTTTTTTTTTTTTTTTTTTTTTTTTTTTTTTTTTTTTTTTTTTTGGTCTTTTTGAGACAGGGTCTCCCTGTAGCCCTAGCTGGTCTGGAATCACTATGGAAACCAGGTGGGCCTCGAACTCACAGAGATCTTCCTGCTTCTGTCTCCCGAGTGCTGGGATTAAAGGCATGAAGGCATGTCGGTAGGATCATTTATTTTTAAAAGATTATTTGGTTTACATTAGACAACTGATTTAGGAAAAGGAAGAATGATTAGCCATATGTGAGATAAGAGGAAAAGAAAAGGATGGGAGTCAGTAAGGCTATTTTTAATATTTAGTCAAGATACTTTATTCCTGTTACCATAATTGTGTCCAAATAGTCAATGTGATAAAGACAGAAACATCTAAAGAATTTTCAAATGCCCTACATCCCCAGAAGTATAAATATACAGCGCTCTATATTTTATACAGTACTCTAAGTTCATTGCATACACGTGGGTTTTGATCATCGATAAATTCCAGACTATGTTCAGATTGTACCTCTGTGGTTTCCTTCAAGAACAACTTTGAGCTAGTTACTTAATTTCTTATACCTCAACTTCCTTATTTGTAAAATAAAGGTCAAAATAATGTTTATCCATTAATTTGTTGTGCTCCACAAATCAGTCAATGCATACAGAATTTGTCAATCATAACTGTTAAATTACTGCAATTTATTGCTATTTCTTTTAATGATTTCATTATTATTAATTGATTTACATATAGTGTACAGAGTTTTTAAAAACTTGCCTAACATCTTACTTGCTACAATACATTCCCCATGTCTAAACAAAGAGAATGTGTTCAGTTTTTCTCAGTGGTCAAATAGTTAATTCCTCAGTTGCTTTTTGAGCTTCTCAGAATGGTAAACAACAAGAGGTATACAATTTTCTCAAGGTTTTTCAGAAATATTTTTATGTTGGATATTTTTGGCCAAAACCTTAAAATTTGAATGAAGTAAAATTTCAAGTAATTAAAGTACTCTGAAGTCTCAAACTTTGGGACATAAAACAATATTCTGTTTGAGAACCAAAATTTTTCTCATACTCCTTCATGACTGCTTACACTTCAAACTTATATCATTGTTAAGAATGAATTTTACTAATAAAGAAAAATCCCTCACCTTTTTTCTTGTTTTTATTCTTTGGAAGCATCATTAGGAAGTATACTATTTACTATTTTTTAAGTTTGTTTTTATTAAATTTTTGTTAATCCCAGCACTTGGGAGACAGAGGTAGATGGATCTCTGTGAGTTCAAGGCCAACCTGGTCTACACAGGGAGCTCTAGGCCAGCTGGGGCTACAGGGAGACCCTGTCTCAAAAAGACCGAAAAAAGAAAGTGAGGGAATAAAAAGTATACTAGCTACTGCTCAGGAAACAAGGTCAAGAATCAACAAATGGGACCTCATTAAACTAAAAGGCTTCTGTACATCAAAAGAAACAACCAAGGAAGTGAAGAGGAAACCCACAGAGATGCAGAAAATCTTCACCAACGACACATCTGACAGAAGTTTCACATCCAGAATATATAACGAACTCAAAAAACAAGTGTCAAGAAAAGAAGTAGCCCAATTAAAATATGGGCGAAGGAACTGAACAGACAGTTCTCAAAAGAAGAAATAAAAATGGCTAAGAAGCATCTTAAAAGGTGTTCAACATCACTAGTAATTAGAGAAATGCAAATTAAAACCACTTTAAGATTTCATCTTACCCCAGTCAGACTGGCTAAGATCAAGAGAACAAATGATATCAAATGTTGGAGAGGATGTGGGGAAAGGGGAACGCTCATCCACTGCTGGTGGGGCTGCAAACTTCTTCAACCCCTATGGAAAGCAGTGTGGAGAACTCTTAAAAAACTAGAAATGAACCTACCATTTGACCCAGTTATACCACTCCTTGGCATATACCCAAAGAACTCATGCTCTTGCAGAGACACTTGTGCATCCATGTTTGTTGCTGTTCTTTTCACAATAGCTAAGAGACGGAAGCATTTTACTCAGCAGTAAAGAAAGATGAAATCATGAAATTTGAAGGTAAATGGATGGAGCTAGAAACTGTTATACTAAGTGAAGTAACTCAGACTCAGATTAAAAAAAAATGAAGTATGTTCTCCCTTGTATGTGGATCCTAGCACCAAATCCTTATAAATGAGTATATATCCAGACATTAATACAGGAACCAGGGAGCTAAAGGAAAAGAAAACATCTGAAAGAGAAGAACAGTAGAAAACAGGTGTTAATAAGGTAGATATGGATAAAAATGGGACTATTTTAGATTATCTTAGATTAAGGGGAGGGGGAGGGAAGGTTTAACAAGGAACCTAGGGGATAAAGGGAAAGCAGGAACTCAAGATAGGTAGGACGATAGCAGAAGGGTATTATTATTAAGGGAAAAATGGGAAAAACGGGGTCACCTTAAGTGGGGAAACCATGGTGGCATGTGACAATGTGAGAGATAAATAATGCCTAGCTAGTTTTAAAAAATCAGAGGGAACCATGTTAGTCCAACAACCTACTGACAAATTATAAATGCAACCAGATCAAAGAATGTAATATATGTCTAGGCAAGGTTTATCTGAGAGCGTTTAGTCTTTGCCCAAGCTTTTTCTACATGGCACATGGCAATTTAAAGTACCAGAATGGTGGAACTAACCTTCTTGGATGTCTAACAGCTGTACTATGAGGCCTATACTAATTTGGACAGAGGGACATAAAGGATAGTTTTTGCTACTTTCCCTCCTATGTTGACCAAGTTCCAGGGGACTATGAGCATCTCTGAAAATGTCCTGTAACTGTGGTGAGTCACCTGTCCTCTTGATCATGGAGGCCATGGAAACCCCCACCAGATAGACCTGAACCAGTGTCCAGTCTACAAAAAGGATGGTCAGCACAGAGGAAACATTTCCTCCATGCTTCCAAGCAAAACCAGCCATGGTTGAACAGGATCTTTTACTTATCTTCACATAGACAGAACTGGTAAAAGAAAGGAGCCAGTGGCTCCTCCCAAGCCCATGTTACCCCTGAGGAGCAGATCCTCAAACGACCTTAAGAGTAAAAATATATTGGTTTATCTGGGCCAACTGTACGATCTTAAACACCCAAAAGGAAAGTATAACCAAGGATTAACGGGGTCAATATAATTTTTAAGAGTCCATATGTATAGCTACATGCTACATAACAAGAAACAATGCCAGACAGGAGAGACCTTTCTTTGAGTTATTGGCCAGGGCCCAAATGACTCCCAGGCAGTAACCAGCATGAAACTTGGAAAATGAACAGCAGACCCCAATCTTATCTAAAGGAATAATAACAACTGATTGCTGCTAGATCAGGAACAACTGATGCTCCTAAAACAAGGATCTCTAGATAGGCTGACTAGATTCACCAGACAGGCAAGCACTAGGGAATGGCTCGGGGCTCCGACAAGACAGTGGATAGTAACAGGGATGATAGAGTATGTGGGCTCCAGTGTGAGTGAGGATGGGGAGGCTATGGGATGGTGCCATTTTGGAAGTGGGTATATAGATGAATAAGATTGTGTTGGATGTTCTGTATGATATACACACAAAAATAAAAAATACTAAAAAAAAACATATTTGAGGAGGAAGCATAAAAATTTACTTCATGTTAATTAGTAGAGGTGATAAATATTACCATTGAAATCTACCTGATGACTTTATATCCATACTCAGGTGCCAAGGATCTGAGTGTAACTGACTGTGACTAGTAATAATCAGATACATAGAGATTAAAAACGTATGTGCAAACATTTAAGTGTTAGTAGCATTAAAAATGTAGGAAAAAGCATATTTTAAAATGAATGGAGATCTTCTTTAAAGAGTAAAAACATTCAAGTTTGTGTCTTAGATGATTTATACTGAGTTCAATATTGTATGACCGTATTAATTCAGCTGTGAATCTAAAAATTACAGCCACTTTTGAAAGAGATGTATCTTTGCTCTGGAAATTGTTACTGAATATGTTAAAGCTGTAATGAAATGCTTCTAATCATACGGTTATTAAATTTAAAACAATTCACCCTAAACAAAAAAGTGTACTAGTTTCTTTTGCACGGCTATGTCAAGGTACTCAAAAGAATAATTTAAAGAAAGAAAGGATATACCTTGACACGTGGTTTCAGAGGGTTCACTCCACAGTTTCTTGGGTCCATGTATCAGGCAGAACATCATAGTGATAGGCATGTGTGGCAGAGGAGAATCTTAACTCATGCAGACAGGAGGCAGAGAAAGAAGACTGAAAAGGACACCAGGGCAAAATATATCCACATGGACATGTCTCCAGTCACCTGCTTTATTAGTTTCATTTCTATTCCTGTGATAAAACCCACTGACCAATAGAACTTATAAAAGAAGAGTTTATTTGAACTTAAAGTTTCAGTGGAATCAGAGTTTATCATGATGAGGAGGCATGGTGACAAGAGGTAGCAGGAACAGGAACAGAAATTTAAGAGCTCACATCTTCAGGCAGACACAAGAAGCAGAGAGTGGCTGGAAATCTGGCAAGGCTTAAGAACTCTCCAAGCCCATCCCCAGTGACATGCTTCCTCTAGCATGGCAATACCTTCTAAAACCTCCCAAAACTGCCACAAACCGGGGACAAAATGTCAAATACTTGGAGCCTATGGGGGACATTCTCATTCAAACCACCCATTCTACTCATGATCACATAAAAAGCAAAATGCATTTATCCAAACTTAAAAGTCCCCATAGTCTTTACCAGTCTCAATATTATTCCAAGCCCCAGAGTTTTCTATTCTGAGACTGAAAGCAATCTCCTACATATAAAACCCACCCTTCACTACAAGCTTGGCTCCAACCTTAATCTTTCTAGTGCGCTTTTACAATCCAAACTATGTATTTTGCATTTCTTTTTACCACACTTGCTTTTTCTCTTCACTGTGCATAATAGTCACCATTAATGGCCATGCCATCATGCCTGTGTTAGTCTTTCTTGAAATTTCCTCAGCCAGAGAAATTAGTCTATTATATTTCAACTTAGTCTCAGGCAAGGTTTTAGACTGTGGACAGACTCCAGTTGGACTTTGCCAAAATGTGCCAATGGCTACTTAAGCTCTTATTTCCTTCTGGAACTATGCAGTTCTTAGGACTGCTTTCTTCCAGGTTCCTACTAGAATGACATATTAAACTCTGCTTACAGCAATCAACTACTTTTCTAGCCCAAACTTTTGAAGTCTTCAACATTTCTCCAAAACCTCACATGATCAGATTATTCACAGTCAACAGCCCACAATCTGGTATCAACTTCTTTATTAGTTATTTTTCTGTTTCTGTGATAAAACAACATGACCATGGGAACTTATAAAAGGAAGAGTTTTTCTGAGCTTACAGTTGCAGAGGTGTCAGAGCCCATCATGGTGTGAAGGCACGGTGGCAAGAGGTAATAGGAGCAAAGTTAAGAGTTGACATCTTCAGGAAGGCACAGGAAGCAGAGGAAGGCTGGAAATCTGGCAGGGCTTAAGAACCTTCCAAGTTCATCCCCTGTGACATGCTTCCTCCAGCATGGCCACACCTTCTAAGACTTCCCAAAACAGTTCCACCAACTCTACCAACTGGGGAAAAAATATTCAAATACTTTGTGCCTATTGGGAACATTTTCATTCAAACTACCACACCTACTTTCTCCAGAGGACTAACCTGCTTTTCACCACTTCATATTATTCCATTATATTATGGATTCATGAAGAGATTAGTCTGTTGAGTAGAACAGAGCCCTCATGATCTGACCAGCTATTGAAATACTCTCACAGACACTCCCAGACCTGTGCTATACTACTCTCTTAGTAAACAAATTAAAAAATGATAAAATTAATGAAATAATCAAAATTTGATTTCTATAATTAACATATGCTGATTAGCACATAGGCTGAAGTTTATAACTTTGGACATATATTATAAAAGTTAAAAAATCTAATTATTAATTCTTGTAGTTATGCATTTGTAATCTTAAAAGCATCCAGAGTTTTGGATCTGTTTGGTATAGTAAGAAATTCATTCATTTTTAGTTCCATGGCAGATCACACATAGCATACTTAAATAGCAAAAAAAAAAAAGAGGGAGTTGAGACCTGGTAAGGAAAAAATGATGCATTCACATTGTCATTTTCTTGTTTACTTCATTATTATCTCAAAGAACTGGGTAGTTTAGTGCCCATGAGCACCTACAGAAGCTGGTTCACTGTCAGCAACAGAAGAAAAAGTATGGAAGGGAGCATGAGAAACCCTCCTTTAGAAAGCTGTTTCCCATGTTCCTCTTTTTCAACTTCACTTCTAGACCTTTACTTCATGAATTTCAGGTATGCTTCATAAACAAAAGGCATTTGCTTTCACATTCAATTATTAATTCATCTTTGGTTTTTCTTCATCTCTAACTCTTTGCCTAGTATGTCTTTAGGAGCACCACATGTATGCAATGCCCACAGAGACCAGAAGAAGGTGTTGGATCCCCTAGAACTGGAGTTGTTAGCTGCCATGTGGGTGCTGGAATCAAACTGTGTTCCAGCAGTTCTTCCTCTGGAAGAACATCAAGTGTTCTTAATCACTGAGCCATCTCTCCAGACACCCTAGTCTATTTTATTAAGGTTTATCTAGTCTAATTTACGTCTTCCAAGTGTTCTTAGTTCTGGGCCTACCCTTTGGAGTCAACCTACCAGGCACCACACCAATAAAGAAAACTGACTCTCCCTATCTTTCTGACTCTGTTAGTGATTTAAAAAAAAAAAAAAAAAAAGAAAGAAATGATCATAGTAAAGTTGCCTCTGGAGGGGATAAAGAACCCCTGGAAAGCAGATTGTCCATTCTCAGAAGGTTCATGTTCATTATTTTGTGCTTATTAATCAGAAACAGTATTTCTTGGACTCCTAAGACATAAAGGACATGGGAAAAATAAACTGATTCGAGAGTAGGGCATCTTTCCTTAAATGTGATTGATGAAAAGTATTTATAATGGAAAATTGTTATAAAATATTCTAGTTTATTACCAACACCACACAGTTCTCTCATAGACCAAGTGATTTTCGTTTATTATTCAAAGTACCCAAATGTACTTTATTGTCTTATGTCAGGATGTCCAGACAGCAACCACTTCTGAATCATTATAGCTTTTCATGAGTTATGTCATACAAAATGTAGCTCACATTGTGCATAGTCAAGATCTCTGATTAAATAACTTTAAACTTTTGGTTTCCTACAGTTCTAAGAACTATCAATACAAGTATTATGGCAAACTTATTAGATGCATTGGCTGTATAATTAACCACTGGAGGGAAACAAGAATTTAATCCATTATGTTTAATTTTCACAGGATGCCTTGGAAACCTTATAGAATGCATTATTAATTTGCTTATTTATAATGAACAGATCACAAATACTAAAGCATTTTCCCAACAGGGATGATTTAAATGGAAAACTTTGTTGATGTGCATATTAGTTACTCTCCTCTTGTTGTAATAAAACACCATGACCAATTTATAGAAATAAAAGTTTATTTTACTTATGATTACAAGGAATTAGAGTTTGTAATGGCAGGGGAGGTATGGTGACAAGAGGTGTCCAGAGTAGAAAGTCAAAAGATCATCTTCAAGTAGGTACAAGAATCTGAGAGAGGTTGGAAATTTGGCAAAGTTTAAGAAGTCTTAACTCCTGCCCCCAGTGACATGCTTCCTCCAGCAAGGTACACCTTTTAAAGCCTCCCAAAACAGCACCACCAGTTAAGGACAAAATGTAGAAATGCTTGGAGTCTATGGGGGGACATGCTCATCAAAACTACCAAAATGTAGACTTAAATATGTAACAATGAGTGCACAAAAGACTTGAAAGAGATATTAGCTTGATGAAGTATGTTCTCCTGATGAGATATTCTGATAATTGATCCTCCTTGAAGTACTCATAAGAGAATAGTCTTCTTGACTTATGGCTTCGGTGATATGTACAATGTGAAGACTTGGGTTACAGGCTCACACTGTCTCTGTGGTAACTAATAAATGCAGAAACATAAGGAAATGATTGGCCCATTAGTTCAGTGTTTGGAGTATAATTTATAGGACATTTTTATTTGAAATTTTGTGATTACCTCAGCCAAGCAAAATTGATGGAGGTAATCAGTATTAGATACAAGAAACAGAAAATTTTCATATACCTCACCAATATACTCAAGTAGACATAGATTACATGTTGCAAATATCTACTTAAAAATAAAAGAAACTAAGACATGTTTTGCAAAACTTTCAGCTTGTAAATAGTAACACTAAATAATTTATTGGAAGAAAGTTAATATAATAAATTTACTCTTCTTCCAATCTTCTTAAATATAATTGTTAAACACTTTTTCCTGAGTGAAATCTAATTTTGTCAATGTGCATCATGGGCCCTTCAGAAACAACTTCTCAGTTCTCTGTTGAGGTGTAAAAGCCATTACAGACTAATCACTTCTCATGGATATTTTAATTCCCTGTAATTTTTTTTATTTTGCCACAAACTTGCTATTTGTTAAGATTTCAGGTGTTTGTTGAGTGGTTTTAAATTTCTCTCACGATAAACTTCATCTCAACAACTCTTATTTAATCTTTAAAGCCTTAATATCTGGGGCTGGAGGAATGGCTCAGTAATTAAGAGCACTGACTGTTCCTGCAGAAGACCTGGGTTCGACTTCCAATACCCACATTGTGGCTAACAATCATCCCAGACTCCACCTCCAGGGGACCCTGTGCTCTCTTCTGTTGTCTGCAGGCACTGTATGACACACGGGGTGCACTTATACACATGTAAACCTAACAGTCATACAAATTTTTTAAACGTCTCCAATATTTCAAACACACAAATAACTCTTACTCCAATGCTGTGTCTTACCCATGCCTATGAAGGATTATAGCCACTTGGGAGATTTTATTCTTGTGAGGATGACAGAAGCAAAGATGGCCAGCCCAACATCTCAGAACTATTTCAAGTTCATTAACGTAACTTCATGCTGTTGGCCAGAGCAAATCAATTCAAATTCTCAGTTAAAGGGTGGGGAATATCCTGAACACTAGGAGGCCATGACAAAGGTGTAAATATGTGAATCAACCCAAGGTGAATGGATTTTTTTACCTGAAATTTAATTAATCAATAAAAAAAAAAACACAGACTCAATCCAGTTGGTTCTCTATTATTCTTTATACGATATTTTAGTTATTTTTATTTTTGTTTATTAGTATATTGCATGCATGCATGAAAGTGCACTCACATCATTCAATGCCCATTGAAGTCAGACAAGGGCATCAGATTCCCTGGAACAAGAGTTACAGATGGTTATTAGCTGCCATATGATGCTGGGAACCAAATCCAAGTCCTCTGCAAGAACATTCAGTGCTCTTAACCACTGATCAATCTCTCCAGATGCTCCATTATCCTTTTAATTTTATATTCAGAAATCAACAGAACAGTTTATAAGAAGCATAATGGAAAAGGAGAAAGGACATAAATTTCATGTCTAATTTGGTTGAGTTATTAGATTCTGGTAAAACAAAAAAAACAAAAACAACAACAACAAAAAAAACAAGCTCCTGATTTCCAAGGAGACAATGCAATATAACGGTAATGCATGATTGAATGATTTCATAGGGTGGAAGTAAATTTTGCATCGTTCTGAAAGGGCCAGTTATTTCTGTAGCGATCCCTGTAAATCAATGGGTATTAAACGATAAATATTTGAATTGACTTTGACATTATTTTCTCAATAACAGTTAAAAAATTTAATGCTAGTTTTTCTTTTGAGTGGTCAGCATTTTCCTCTCCCCTTCTATGCTCCGGTCACTGGATTCTCATGTGTTTGGGATACAGATTTCAAACTTACAGAGAAGTTCTACTGAGTTTTCCATCTCCAGTGAACTTTCGTAATCTAGTTTAAGTTGCTTGATGGAATCTTTGGTGTGAAAATCTATTTCATAACAGATTAAAATCAGAACATTTTACTTATTTGAACAAAACATTGCCTTTCTGTAATGAGTGAAACAGCTTTATCAAATATAAGTATTTATCTGAAGGAAGAGGAAGGGTGCTCTTAGTCTGCTGTCTTCAAGAATGTGAATTTATAAACTGTTTCCAGGCTCATCCTTCAGAATTGCCACTAGACCTGAAGTGAAAGCCAGTCTAAGTGAAATTCCCTGATCTGAACATTTATGTTCCTTATTTTTAATCTCAGATTATTGCAATTTTCAATGTAATATTAAAAATTAAAAATCAGATTCTATATATCTTTTTTACATGCAATTCCAACATCACTGTTAATTTTAATTTTTCAGAAAGATTATCATTTGCAAAGGTAGTTATACTGAAAAAAGGAGAATAAAAATATGGCAGTGCTCATTTAAAGACAAGATTTCAGTAAGGTTATTTGACACTTTTCAAAGTTAAATGTGTATAAACATGTCCTCTTAACTTTATGCTTTTTTTTTGAAAGAAATTATTGAGAATTTCATACGTGCATATAAAGTGCTTTGATCAAATCCATGCCCACTCCCTCCCCTCTAACATCCCCCCCCCTGAAGAGGTAACCCTAAAATCTTTTAAGGATTACATACAAGCTCCCAAATACTTTTGACATTTTTGGCCTTGGAACAGAATATGTTGCTAACAAGCCGAAGGACATATCGACATTTAGCCAAGCAACTGGCTACATTTCTTTGGGGTCTTTATTTTACCCTAACTGCCTAGCCAATTCCTACCTCCTATTCTTATCATGCCATCCACTGAAGGGGTTACTGAAATTGCCAATAGGGTATAGGGATGCAAACCGCTCTGGCTTCTTCCATGCTAAACAGAGACGCAGGGTGAGTCAATTGGAGTACCCTTCAGTGGGTCTATCTAAAAGACTCCCAAATTTCATAACTCTTCTCTCCAATGGGAGAAGAAAGTCCTTGAATCATGAATAAGAGATGTGAAGGAGAAGTAAAGGCAAGAGTAATTAGCATTACAAGTTCTAGACAGGGAACTAGAAAAAAGTCAGAACAGGAAAATTTTTAAATGTTCATGTGAGAGTCCATTGGAGTTTCTTTTTTTTTTTGACAAGGGCTTCCCAAAGCATCCCTCTATTGGGTTCTTCCTCATTTTTCTTTTTTCTTCCGAGAGCGGACTAAATGGCTGGGAAGAGTGGCTAGATACTCAGGTGAGGGTCCTGTGACCCTGCTTGGCATGCCTTTAAGGAATGAGCCCAACAGTCAACAAGCCCAGTTGTGACTATGTTTAGCTGATAAAGCTAGTTATCCAGTTACTTAAACTTTGTCACTTAAGCAAAGATAACCCCTAATACCAGAACTTTTAAGGAACAGTGATGACAAGTACTGCTATTAAATACTTTTATAAATATACTGGGTCTATCTGGAGATAATGCTTTCATTTTGTGGAAATTGCAATGTTTTTAACTAAACTTACTCTTTATAATAGTAAACCAGTGGCTGATATAACACAGTCTTTATTATAATAGATAAGAATGATGAAATTCTATTATTTTAAATAATTTCAAATCAATAGATATAAAATAGCCCCAGTTTTTATATGCACATTCAACCTATACTCTATTATAGGAATCTCAAATAACAAAGTCTCTGCCTACAGGATCATTACACTGTAACTGATTTCCCAGACACTTTTGTAAAAAATTGAATTTGTGTATATTTTATATAGAATGTCCCAATCAGTCTTAATAATCTTTATACACCCTTCCCTACCGGCACCCTCCCATAGGTGCCTCCCACTGGAATTCATACATTCTGTCATTTGTCTTAACACCTATTGTGTCATTAGTGTCTCCAGATGTGCCTCAGTGCAAGTCCATCCACTATCATTAGTCAGACTATCTAGAGTCTCTTACTTTAAGACAATCAGCCCTTCCTCATCCAGCAGTAATCAGTTGCCAATATTTCTTCATCTAAGATTGGAGTCAGCTGTCCCCCTTTCCCAAGCTCCCTCATGCAACAGAGGGCCAGAAACACAAGTCACAAATGGTCAATGCATAGAAAATAAGAGGCTTCAGAATGCTGGTCATTGAACAGGACTCCTATATTAAACTATACCCACCCAGGGCTCACAGATCATTGTCGAAGAGGGGGTGGAAAGATTGTAAGAGCCAGGAAGGAGGTACGTGACCATGTGGAATTAGAGTCCTATAAGCTTCTGGGATGCTGCTCATATGAACCAACAGCAATGGTGTCACCATGCACAGAACTCATGCAAACTCAAACACATTTCTTGAATAAATGCATGTACCAGTTACTGATAACAGAAGGCCATCCTAATGGGGATGGCCAGCCCTCTGATAATATAACATGACATTTTCATTTAAAAAGTTCATGATGGAGAACCATGCATTTGAGTTAGAATATTTTAAATGAACAGCACATTTATTACTTGATACACTTCTCAGATCTTTCTCTTAGGAGTATGTATTAGTTTACTTTTAGGAGGAAGAAATTCATCTTGTAATACTACTTCATAAAAATTTTCAGCATACTACATGTAAACATTTTCATGCCACAAACGATAACATACATTGTAAGTATCCAAGAAGCAACACTTATCTATTCCACTTTAACTAAAAGAAAATATTCAAAGGTTATGTTCTAGTCTATGATAACAGGTAAAAGATAGACATTTTCAGAGTATTGATACCTGTGATTTGGACTTCATTTCTTTCTCTTTAAGATGTATTGTTGAAAAGGTTGGGTCACATCACCCCTAAAATTTTCTGCAGCTTTGTCATTTCTGTTTTGTTCCATTTTATTCACTTCTCTTTTAAAATATCAACTGGTGATATTCTAGTAAAATCAATTTGTGGTAAATGTATTCATGTTACTATTTTTAGAAGAAAACTTGGACAAAGAAAGTTAAGTGGCCAACTCATTTCTAAGAGGGTGAGAGTCAGGCCTGGGAACCGAACTCCAAAATCTCCAGTATGTTGAATTCTCTGCTTTTCAACAGAACCCTGTGAATCACCCCACCCTGCCACTCTGAAATACTGACTTACCCAGTCTGAACCTCTGATGGTTTTGCAGTTTTAAAATTTCTAATCTTTAGGATCTAAGGCCTGCTTTCAATCCCAGTGTGGCTTCCTTTTGGACATTCCTTCTTTCCAGGACAAGATTCCAGCTCAGCCTTGGCAGGACCATGCTTCTTTCATCCAGCAGTCCTATCTTGTCTGGTTGTCAGATCCCATTTTATTCTGTGCTGACAATTGGATTGAATCACTCTACTAATGCTGATTCCAATGCTATATTCAACTTGACTTTTCTCTTGCAGACCATTTTTATGTAATTTATTTGGGGGCAGAATAGAATCTGTGATTATAGGCTACCATTACATTACTCCAGCCGAAGTTTAGCATTTACAGCTGTTTCTCTTTTGTGGTACATTTTAAAAGTTACATTGTAAAATTAAATTAAAATTTTCATGAATATACATATCTCTGTATCATCATCAATAAAGATAGGGCAATTATTTTACACATTGATGATTAATATGTGAATTCAAATTAAGGAAACCAGTTGATTTTCATTAATAGTTCATACCTACATTCAGAATGGGAAGGTATCTGGAATTTATGATGAATAAATGTAATGGAAAGATGTTTTTATATAGAAATCCTAATTTTGATGCTATATACACTTTTATTTAAAAAAGTAAAGTATCTTTAAATATGTTATTTTTTACATGAGCAATGTATACTCATAGTAATCTGTCAGTTTGTTCAGAATTACAAAATTTTAATGTTTTGTTCACAGAGTTAACAAAATCTTACATCTTGCTTAAAATCTCTGATCTAACAAGATTTGCATAATGACAAAACCATCTGACAATCCAAGATAGATAGGGGAAATTTCATGGGATTACATCTCATGATGAAGAGCTTTAGGGATGCTGAGGGAGGGAGGGAGGGAGGGAGGATCAGTTTTCTTCAGGGATTGAGTTACAATTTTTTAAATTCTGTATCTTAAGAAAGTTCATGATTTTATTTGAGTCTGCATTCATGAATATCCTCAGATACACCTGACTAAACTTAAGAGAATGAATTCGGTGAACTGAGATTAAAGTGGCCATTTTCACCTTACTCAAGTCTTGTTCCCACCACCCATAAGGATTTTACAATATATTTGTATATATGCATATATACATGAGTTCTTATCTAGTTAGTTATGTCATGCAGACCAGAGAAAAGCAGAGGAAATGTCTTTTTCGTGCTCAGCTACGTGACAGCGAAGGCACTCTTAATAAAAGATGTAGGAGAGGACACAATAAATGTAGGGACATGTGAAAGCTGTGTCAGGAGGCAGTATTGTTTGTGTCCAGAGACTGAGATCTTAAAACAGGGACCTGACAAAATGTTATTGCGGTATGGGTAAAAATGTCTGAAAGCATACATTCCCAAAATATAATTGCAGGAAATGAAAGGGGTTATTAAAGAAGCCGACTGAGAAGCTGATGTGAAGAAAGGAATGCTGCAGGCCTCTGTTAGGAGGCACAATCAGTAATGTCCACTTTAAGGATGAAGAAAAACTGGTTAGGCATGTAGGCGTTTGGCTGGAAATTAAGTGAGAGAAAAGGATTTTAAATCAATAATGCAATAAAGGGGGCAGAAAGCTAATGGTCTTTTTGTTTCAGAGTGTAAATGGCATTTTTGTGTTCCACTGTAAAACTTAAGTGATTGGCTTTGCTAATCAGTGAAGAAAGCCTGCCATTTCATCTCTCTGATCACAAAGGCTCTGCTTCACCTTGCCTTGACTTGATTTACTCTGCGTTTGGTTCATCTGGGTGCTATCTAAGAGCTAACCTAGTCTAGAATAGCTTCTCCAAATGGTATTTTCACCTCAGAAGATTTTTTAAAAAAATATTTTATTTATTATTTTCATTTTATGTGTATGAGTGTATTGCCTGCATGTATGTGAGTGCACCCATATCGTGCAATGCCATGGAGGTCAGAAGAGGGCTTCGGAATCCCCTGGAGCTTGAGTTAAGGACGGTTTGTAGCAGCCATGTGGGTGCTGGGAATCGAACCCACGTCCTCTCCAAGAGCAGTCAGTGCTCTTAACCGCTAAGCCATCTCTCCAGCCCCCACCTCAGAAGATTTTAATACAATTGAATTAGAGGCCTAATGGTCAAAGTCAGTAAATGGAAATATTTGTAAATGGTAAGAGAATGAGGAATTTTTTAAAGTTTTGTTGAAAAGTCAGATCCTGCTTTTTGTTATCTTGCTATTTCAAGGAATAAAATCCATTATACCTAATTTAGAAGTAAGCTTTAGATGACCTCTGAGAAACATAATTAGAAAGCAGACTAAAGCTTGAGATAAAGGTCTAGAAGCCTTTCCCAAACTCAGTTAGAGAACATAAAACTCCATGTTCCAATGATTCATCATTGAGCTGAGTCCTGGGATACTTCTTGAACCCTTCATAAAATATTGATGAATGGGTTGGTGAGATGGTGCAGTGGGTAAAGATGTTTTCTTCTTAACCTAAAGACTTGAGCTCCATCTCTGAGACCCACATCTCTGACTCTTGTGGATTTTCCTCTGACCTCCACACACTCACATAGTGGCATAATGAGTACACACACAGACACAGACACACACAAACACACACACGTGGGTGTGTGCATATGCCTACATGGATACAAACAAATATACAAAAATAATTAGCCAAATACCACATTTAAAAAAGTAAAATGGGGCCTGGAGAGATGGTTCAGTGGTTAAGAACACTGGTTGTTCTTGCAGAAGACTTGAGTTCGAATCCCAGCACCCACATGGCAGCTAACAACTGTTTGTAACTCCAGTTCCAGAGAATCCGACAGCATCTTCTGTCCTTCGCAGGCATTGCACGACATGGGTGCACTTACTTACATGCAGGCAATACACACACACACATAAAAATAATAAATAAAATTTAAAAATAAATAAAAAAAATAAAATGTTGGTGGTCAATTAATTGATCTTGTGCTGTGTTTCTGTATTTTCACATGTATACATATATAATTTTAGTTGTTCTCCATCACTTTGTTCTCTATAAGCCTATCACTCTATGAAAATTTACTGGCAGTCTACATACTCATTTAGCTTCCTTACATTAAAAAAAAGACTATAATCAGGTTTTAGTTTGCTAGCTCTCTGATTTCATCGAGTGTTCTTATAGTCCATTACATGTCATAAGTACTCTGAGAGTCAATTTCCTAGAACAGTCGCTAAATGCCATTTGTTATAATAGCATTTAGGAACATGGTTTTAGTGATGACCCTCTGTATCTATTTTATACATTTAAAGTAGGTCAAACAGAACCACTTACCCTCTTGTATTCGATTCATCATCAATGTGGCTGTACTCTCTTTTTATACCTCCTCCGCTTCATATTAACTAGCCCTTGTCCTCTGAAAGTCTCCTGCTAGGAAATTGCTTTATGATAATCACATCACTTACCCTTCTGAAGAACTTTGCATCTTTCTGCTTTGTTCTGCCTTTGACATCTCAGAAAGAGGATGAGAAAAATAGAATGTGGTATGTAGAAAGAAGGCATCAATTTACCATTACATATTTCTCTATTTTCTTTTATACTCCTATGCACCTGTATCCAAAAGAAGTCTATAGTGTAATAAATGATACAAAGTGATATCAATAATTTTTAAGTGTATGCTTTATTAGAAGGAATAGAGACATTGAAAGAAATTCACATGTAAACAAGTACCACAAATAGAGATGAAGAATATTTAAGGTTTCTTTTATAAGATGGATGTATATCTTTTAACATTTTCCTAGTGTCAGCAGAATAGAATTGAAAGTAGCCTTAGGAAAAGGATCCTACTTAAGGTTTCCTTTTTCTTCTAATTATAATTTTTTAAATCATTATACTTTTTCAATTTTTAATAACTACATGATTAGAGGCTTTTAACTACAGCTTTAACATATTCAGTAACACACTCCAGAGCAACAGTACATCTCTTTCACAAGTGGGTTCAAGTTTCTAGCTTTTAAAGGTGAAAAAGCTAAGCCATTTGACTCATAAAGAGAAAGGTTGCAATGTTCAAGTCCTAGGCCTATAAGACAACATGTTGATCCTGAGATATTGCCATGATAGATTGATATAAACATTTACATTTTATATGAAATTTTTCTCTGTCAAGTTTTACATAAGTGACTAAAGGCATTATAGCTGAGGTAACAGGTGGAAGAAATGGGTAGAAAAAGAATACAGCTTTCAGCTTTCTTACTATATACAAATACTCTGTCACTTTTATTCTTTTCTGATTTCCATATGTCATTTGGTTTTCACATGACTGATGAACCTTAGTTTTAATTCTTTAAAGTCTTGAAATTACTGAGTAATAAGGATATTTATAATAAGAGTTGATAACATTTAGAAATTATACTTCATTTTCATCCTGATAATCTTATTTAATTTCATCACAACTAACTTAAAATAATTGTAAGTGAATAATTTATTTCCATTTTTAAATTATTTTATCTTAAAACAAAGAAACAATTTTAGAAATATTTTAGTACTTTATTGAATATAACTAAATTGGTGAATAGTTAAGATATGTCCAGAATTGAGTACCTATCTCCCCTGTCATTTTTTCTACATAATAATAAAATATCCTTTGAAAGAGCTCTTGATGAGACTTTAAAATACAAACTTATTTTTTATTTGTGTATTATTTTTGTGTGTACATGCATGACATTTCACACATGGTAGCCACAAGACAACTTTCAGAAGTCAGTTCTGTCCTTCCACCATGTGACATCCAGAGATTGAAGTTAGGTCATCAAGCCCTTATGCACTGAGCCATCTTTTCAGCCCCCAAACAGAATCTTGTTTTGAATCACTCCAAAATTAGGTCCATTCAAAACCAGTGATCCATATGCAGAATAAAAAGGATGCTTTACATATTTGGAATGATTCCTAGTTGTTTATAACTTCAAAAGCCACCCACTTCGGCCAATGTTTATGTATGTATACCTCTACATTGCAAAACTTCACTAAATCCACACCTTTATCATGGTTTGCCTGTTATCATGCATGCAGTTTTCACAAACAGCCTTAGTCTGCCATAGGTCAGCATACCATTTCTGAGTAAGGAATGTTGCAATGATTTGACGCCTACTCAGCCATAATTCTTAGGGAAGATCTTATTTATGTATTCAGTCTATACGTGACAATGTTCGCATGATTTTTATGTGTGTATGTGCTTGCACAAGCATGTGTGTGTGCATACAAGCACATGTGTAGGTAGGTGATTGTGCACATGTGTATGCACTCATGATGAGGCAAGACATCAAAGTTGAGTGACTTTTTATTCTCCACTTTTCAATAAACAGTGCTATGAAAATTGGATGTCTAGATTTAGAAGAAAGAAACAGTCCCCTATCTCACACCATTTAGAAAATCAACCAATGTGGATTAAATATTTCAGTATAAAACCTTAAAAGCATGCAGAGCTGCAAGAAAATGTAGGCGAAACACTTTGCGTCATTGGAATTAGTCAGAATTGGATAGAACCACAAACAAATCACTGGAAAGAAAAGCAAAAACAGAAAAGCAGAAACTTATCAGACTAGTAAGCCTCTATACCACAAAGGAAACAACCAAAGAATAACTCATCAAAATGTATAATAAAGAAGCCATACACATAACTAATACATATGTGAGCAAATGCTTAACCTCACAGTCAGGGAAATACAGATCAAAACACTAGAGATATCATCTCACACCACTCAAATGGCTGCTGGGAAAAAGACTGAAGGTGCTAGAGCTCATCAAGATTCAGAGAAAAAGGAACGCTTGCAAGTCCCCAGCAGAAATGTAAATTAGTGTAGCCATTATGGAAAATAGTATGGATTTTCCCAAAATAGGAAAAAAAAATCATATGATTCAGCAATACTACAAATGCATGCATACTAACACAAAGGAAATGAAAGCTGTATGCCAAAGGGACTTATGTGTTCCTTGTTCACTAAAGCACTGTTCACAATAACCAAGAAAGTGGATCAGTCTAAAAGTATTCATCCATGGGTAAAAGTATAACAAAACGTGGTGCACAGATAAAATGGAATGTAATTTAGCCATTAAATAAATAGTGCATTCCTGTCATTTGTGACACCATGGTTGGACCTGGAGATCATTATGCTAAGGAAATAAGCAAAGCACAACATCTCAGTAGTATACGAAACTAAAACAAAGTATTTTAAGTTCATAGTACAGCAATTAAGAATACAATGGTGGAGCATGGATAATCAGAGAAGGGGGATCTAGTGGTGGAAGGATAGTTAGAGGGCATGGATGAAAGGGGACTGATATATAATTAGAGATACACAATAATTTCTGGCATAATATTGTATAGATAGGTGAAAACAGATAATGCTAATACACCGTATATGTCAAAAGACCAACTTAAAAGAATTTGGTGTGTCTGGTGAATGGATCTACACTGAAGGACAGTGGGGAGAAAGTACTCTGTAAGTCACATATATATATAAGTAACACACACACACACACACACACACACACATATGAAAGTTCATTAAATTGGACTTGGGCAGTGGGAGAGATAGGGAAAGGGGAGTCAATCTAAATTCCATCAAACTATATTGTATGAAAAATGCAAAGTTTGAACTAAAAATTCAAAAACTATAAATATTAGAGAAGACATATTTGTTCTGATTCAAGCATTACACAATGCATACATTTATAAAAACATTTCATAATAACCTACAAATGTAAACAGAATTATGGTGTAATTCCTCACTTACAGTATTACTTTGTAAAACAAAATATAATTAAAAAGAAACTAAAACAAATTTTAAAAAGGAAGAATGTATGACACACTCTGCAATAAAGAGGGTTCTTCCTGGCATTAAGTCTCTGTGGATCTATTCAAAAGAAATCAGCACACTCTTCAGGACAGAAAGCACATCAGGATTTCCAAGAGCAAGATGAAGAAGAAATAGGTGAACAGCTGCTTGAGAAGGGGTTTTACTTTGGAGAAACTACAGTGTTTTGAACCAAAGATATCTGATGGCTGTATAACATTTTGAGTGTTTTGGATAAACTTAAATTGTTTCCCCTAAAAATGGTTTGTTTTACTCTATGCAAATTTTACCTTAATTAAAGAAAAATGCAATAGTAGATTTGCAAACATTCCATTCTATTACATTCAGGATATGTTTAGGAAAATTCATCTTTATGAAACAACTGAATCATTTCATAAATTTAAACATATTCTGCTTTCCTTAAAATTCTAGCTAAAGTGGTAACAACAGTGTTCATTGAATTAATTTCATTAACACATTTTCTCAAGCTCCTTAAAAAAGTTTTCTTTTAGACTCCTTTATCTCAATTTTTCACATTTGGAAAGAGACAGAGAGAGACAGGCAGAGACAGAGACAGAGACAGAGAGATGCTATGAGACCTAGATATTTTAAATTATATTTTTCTTCCAGTTCTAATTTTCAAATGGTTATTTTTTAACAGTTAGCATACATTTTGTCAGATTACCTCTAATATTATGCATGGTTTGTGCACTTTGTTCTTGGCTGAACAGGTAGAATGACTTTGTACAAGCAGCATCGGCCTAACATTACCATGTTGCAGTGTCAGTTGGATTAAACTCAACAGAAATTATTATCTAGTACACAAAATACACTCATACACACTTCATTAAGTAATAAAATTCATTAAATATGTAGTTTTATATGTGTCTAATATGTATATATGGAGAGAGGGAGTTTTATCTCACAATAATTTTACAAGCAGATGCCTTTACTTCTTTTTGAGGCAAGATTTTCTGTCCTATAAAATGTTCAACAATTTGTGTGATTAAGTAATTTTTACCAGAGATTTAAGTGTTTATAGAAACAAATTCATCCTTATTGTCTATAAAAGGTAGTATTTCATAGGTAATCATGAGAGAGCTTTGGAAAGGGTTATTGTATATCCAACAGTGAGCAAAAACAAAGTGCACAAACAACAGAACAAAATATAGATCAGACCAGAGCAAAAAGATTTATATTTTCATCTATGGGGGGCAACAGGCAGACAGACTAGTAGAGCCACTCCACCTTATGTATTTTTCTTCAGCAAAAACTCAACTGTGAATCCCATGTAGTAAACAAGTGTCTTTGTTTTCATTGA
The DNA here is from genome assembly GCF_000622305.1 of Nannospalax galili. Lineage (NCBI taxonomy): Eukaryota > Metazoa > Chordata > Mammalia > Rodentia > Spalacidae > Nannospalax > Nannospalax galili. Next base: position 3,466,983 of record NW_008351640.1, on the reverse strand, counting down.
AATACATCAGACTTTTGTGCAGTGTATATACAAGACAGATAAGCAGACTACAGTTGGTTGTATATAACCTAGATTACCCAGAGTGATGATAAGTATTTTTGTGAACTACAATTGTTCAAAGTATCAAATACAGTATAGTGCACTTTCCTTCTTGTGGTAGGAAATTATCAGTTCAAATTCTTGAATGTCGAACAAACTTGCTTACTGTGGTGGTTTAAATAAGTCCGTCTGCCACAGACTCCAGGAATTTGAATATCTGGCCCTATTTTGACCCTATTTGCAGAGGTTTAGGTGGTACAGTTTGCTGGAGAAAGCACATCACTTTGAGCAGGGTTTTTGGTTTTCTTTGTTTGTTTGTTTGTTTGGGTTTTTGTTTGTTTTCAATGCATATTTTATTGAATTTGAGTACACTTCATGCCAAACATTTTAATCATCTTTATTCTTCCTCCGTCATGGGCACCTCATCATAGGCCCACTCCCTGGATTTCATGCATGCTGTCATATATGTTAAGGACAATCAAGCCAATTTTGTGTAGTCAGTCTATCTAGAGTCTCTCCATAAAAGAAGAGCAAAATTCCCTCACCCAGCAGTAACCAGTCATCAATAATTCTTCAGCTAAGGTTGGGTCCTGATGCCCAAATCCCCATTTCTATGTTGGGTTTTTGTCTGATTGAATTTGCATGGGGCTTATGTGCACTGATGTCATTGCTGTAAGTTCATATAAGCAAGTTCTCCAAGTCCTGGGAGACTCTTTTTCCTTAGGAGCATGCACCCACCCTGACTCTTAGAATCTTTCCACTTCTTCTTCCACAAAGGTCCTGGAATCATGGGTGGATGAGTTTTAATGTAGGAGTCCTATCCAGGGACAGGCTCTCTACAGGCTCTTACTCTACACACTTTGGCCATTTGTGGCCTTTTGTGTTCATTGTACTCTGTTACATGAGGAAATTTCTCTGGTGATAGTTGAGGGATGCATTAATGTTCTCTCTACTCCCTGTTCTGTTATATTCTATGAGTCTTAGGTATAGAAGTTCCATTGTAGATGCATCACTTAGGACTGGGCATTTCTCAAACACTTATTCTCTGTGTGTGACCAGTTGTGGAACTCTGCACTAGCCTCCATCTGTAGCAAAAGGAGGCTTCTTTGATGAGTGTGTGTGATATACTTTTCTGTAAATATAAGGATTCATATTTAGCATAGAGTAAGGAATTATATTTGTCTAGGGATAAGACAGAGGTAGGTTTTTTCCTTAGGATCCATGACCTCTCCAGCCATGTGTATTTCGCTGTGTTTACAGTGCCATGCATGAGTTCCCTCACACTGAGACGAATTTACATCTCAAGCTGTAGAATGCCCCCAAGATAAGAGTACCACTGAGGCACCACTAGAGTTCACTGGTTTATTGCGTTGCTCATCGTTGTGGTTATTAGACTTTGATGCTGGGGTTGGACCATTGACTTTTTCCCCTTAGCAGCTGGCATAATGTTCTCCAGAGCTATGAGAGCTAGTCTTTATGGGGGAGGTTTCCAGGTCATTGTTACAGGTCCTGTGTCAGAAGAATGTCCTATCTTCAGCTAAAGGGACTTGCCTTCTGTAATAGCTTCTGTTATTTGGGGAGTCCCTTGGAAGACCCTGGCCAACAACTCAAAGGGGGATTTCTCCTGTTTGGCACTGTGTTTCTTGTTATAAAGCCTTAAGATATACACAAGCACTCATGTTCAGATATTGTATGCCTATTTTTCAGTAGTTTTTTTAGCTAATACTTTTCCTCTGGTCTTCCACACCACCTATGATTTATTTATCTCTCCTGTCTCTCCCTGCCTAACTTTCCTCCTCCCTCCCCAGTTAATGTACCCCCATTTTTCCCTTGGTAATACCTGTCTCGTATTATCCCCCTATCTTGAGCTCCTTCTTCTTCTTTACCCTCTACGGTTCTGTGTATATCCTTCCTTCTTTCCTTTACAGTTGAATAACCCAATTTTCCTCCTTCATGATATCTGTTTCTTACTATCATCCTCTCTTGGGCTATTTCCTTCCCTTTATCTTCATAGTTCCTTTTAATTTGCTGGTCCCTGTGGTTCCATAAGGATATATGCTCATATACTGTTTATATTGAAGGCACTGGGTTTCAGTGAGAAGAAAAGTTACATATTGATCGATTATCATTAAAGTCCTAAAACCAAGCAAAACATTTGGTTAGAATGTTAGAAAAGAAAACCATGCTAAAATATTCCCTATCTGAAAGTCACTGTAGAAGTGCCTATCAGAGACACAGAATTGAGGAATTTTTGTCAGGACACAAGGCCAGTAGTTCTAGCTAGGTGTGTCAGCATTCTAATGACGAACTTGTCAGCTGAGCCTTGCTGACACAGGGAAAACATGGATTAAAATCCCTATTTTCCTTAGATATTCTATCAAGCTCTATCTATATCACAATAGTGTAGATTATATAAAAATATTGTTATGTAGGCTTGAAAAATGACTCAGTGGGTACAATGCTTATGTACAAGCATGAGGTCCTGAGTTCAGATCCCCTGAATGCATGTAAATCCAGACACGCTACTGTATTTCTGTAATCCTAGAGTTCATATACTGAGATTGGAGGCAGAGAAGGAAGAATACTTGGGTTCTCATGGGGTAGCTAGCCTGGACATGCAGGAGCAATCAACAAGTGACCCTGTCCCAAACAAAGCAGAGGGTGGACCAACACTGGAGATTGTCCTTTGATCTAAGACCTACATGTATGTGACATGGCACAAGCACTTTCACACTCATATACATGAACAGGTACATATCATGCATACAGATCATGAGCATAAACACATAGATTTAAAAAAAAACTATGAACATTCATAGAATTGTCTCTTTATCTTCTCTTAACTGCTTTACCTTAAAATAAATTATCTTTGAAACTCCTAGGAAAAGTACAATTTTCCACAAAAAATTCCACATATCCTCCATTTCACTCATGTGGCTAAATTGATTTTAAGATTAATATTTTGATTATTCCTTCTTTAATAATGAAAGTATTAGAAGCAGCATTTTACCTTGATATAAAGGCCTTGGAAAATTAAGAAAAGTGTCTTTAAAAGTTACAAATATTGGACAGTAGGAAACAAGGGTATATCCAAATGCAAGAGGAGACACAATGAGGTGATCCCTATGAGACAGGTAGATTCCAACTGTTGATATAAAGAGAGCACATGAGTCTCTCTAAAGTGAGGAGCTAAGAGGGGGATTTGAGGAGGTTGAAGTAACGTGATTTCGCATGATGGAAAACTGGAGAAGGTCTGTGCTGAGACTGAGTACCAGCCAAAGACTGGGTTGTAGTCTTGTATCTGTGACAGGAGACCAGCAGTCTCTATTGACACATCATGAGTCCTAGAAAAGGATGACAGAGAAATGTAAGTAATTACCAGAGAACAACAATGATGGCAAATCTTTGAATTCTAGTACCCAGAAAGGAATGCTCCTTGAACACTCACAGTGTTCTGTACAGACACCAGAAATTTATACCTTCAAATGTCGAAAGATATGCTTACTTATTAGACTAACCAAACTGAAAAAATGGGAACTGTGGGGTTAAAGTTTGTCCTAAAAATCTTTTAAAACAAAACAACTCAGATTAAACCCTGTAAGAAATAAAATTGAATGAGTTTTTAACCTTTAAAAAAGAGATCTCCATTTCAATTTAAAATAAGTTCAATATTGTAAAACTGTATTAATTCAACTGTGAACCTAAAATTATTTACAGTCACTTTTGAAAGAGATGTACCTTTGCTCTGGAAATTGTTATTGAATATGTTAAAGTTATAATGAAATGCTTCTTCTAATCATGTTCTTATTCAATTAAAAAATTCAAAAGAACTTGTTTCTGGCATATATAAAGGACACTTTCAACTCAAAAACAGAATGTGTGTGTGTGTGTGTGTGTGTGTGTGTTTGTCTGTGTGTGTCTGTGTGTGTGCCTGTCTGTCTGTCTTCTGTGTGCACATGTGCTGTGGTATGTGTAAATCAAGAAATTTGAGCAAATATTTCTCTGAACAATATGTTCAAAAAACTCTTGATAAAACATCAGTTGTAAACAAAATAAAACCACCACAAAAATTACTGTTACATACCCAATAGAATGACACAATTAAAAATAAATAAGTAATAATAATAGCTACTGACATTGTGATAAAGAAAATCAGAACTGAATATTTACAGAAAAGAATTAAATATGCACACAATAATTCACATAAGCTGCCTGGCCTGGTGGTGCATGCCTTTAATCCCAGCATGAAAGAGGCAGAAGCAAGTAGATCTCTGTGATTTCAAGGCAAGACAAATTCTATATAGTGAGTTCTGTGCCATCTGGGACAACAGCAAAACTCTATCTCAAACAACAGCAACAACAAGAACAATAATAACTAAATCACATAAGTGCTCATAGAACCAACCCACAAACAACAGACATATTCATGAAAAGATAAATGAATATGCAAATTTTATTAAATACCCCTATAGATTTTTGTTTCTTAAATTCTTTATTTCACTAGGTTCCTATAACTGATACTATTTATCTTTAAGGGAAATAAGTATCTACAGTCACATGAATGAATTTTAAAATTATAATGCTATTTGAAAAGCAATGACATATAAAAGGAAATATGGCTTGTAATTTCATGCATTTGGAAGTAAAGAAAATGTAAATCAATTCTTCTAACAGAAAACAGCTTAGTAAATTGCCTGGGGGCCAAAGAACATGGACAAACCTGTTTGCTTATATTTTGAGAGAGAAGAAAAGTCTGTATTTATATGTTTGTATATATTTATCATATCTCATTTATCAGTGTACACAAATGGTGCATTTTAGTGATTTAAAATCACACCTCAACCAATTTGATTTAAAGAATACAAAAACTCTTCAAAATCAGGACAAAAAAAGAAAGAAGAATGATGCATTTACCAGTGAAATAAGTTTTGCCAATAAAAAAGTAATGACTCATCTTTAACAGTCCTCATAATGTTATTAATTTTTGTTTGAAACAGGAAAAGTGATTCTCTTTGAATGTAGGCTTTAATACCACAGAACATTTCACTCCCGAGACAAGTCTCTGCTCTGCAAGCACATGTCAATTCTATTAACCTTATTTCCCAATGATGATTTTAAAATGGAGAAAAGGTAGTAGGAACTACATAAGTTTTTGTTCGTATGGTCTCTGAACCATGTCTTCATTAATTCTTTCTTGCTTTTGAATGGTAACACAAAGATGACAAAGGATTCAGTCACAGAATGCTGCACTGAGAAAGTGACTAGCCAACACCATCAGGACGTTTAAGATCTTCAAAATTCACACAAGGTGCCCTAGTCTATACAATTTTGTGAGACTCAATACTTTGGATCAGATCTTTGGTTTGCTAGGTGAAGGTGGTTAATAGATATGTCTTCTCTGAAACCAATACTGGAAGAAATTGTTTATGCTCACAAGAGTTTATGTAACAGTTAGATTCCAATAGATAGTTAATACCTAATTTAGAGCATTGCAGATACATTGCAAGATATGACAAACTAAAGCAGGTGACCAGTATCAGAATTTCTAACAGAGCAGAATAATATGACACTCTTCTGTTCTCCTTCCTACAACTGTGGATAAAGACGCTAACCCAGGATATCCTTTGGGAAATATCTTAGAGGATATGTGCTTCAGAAACTCTAAATTACTGACCCACCCCCATTAGTTTGATCACTGTATGCCTCTGAGCATCTTACTGGTAACATATGTAAAAATTTAATGTGGTTGTCAAGTATCATAATGAAGCAAAAGTAACACATTTTCAGTATTTTAGAAGGTATTTCAATACCAAAGATAAAATTTTCTCTAAGAATGATAGTTCTGATTCCCAAGAAGAGTGTTATTTCAATGTAGAACTATCTCAGCGTGAAAGAAAAAAAAATAGGAATTTTGTGATGTTTCAACTTAAAATATTGCAGCTGACATATGGCTGATTTTTTATTGTGCATAGAGAAGATGAAGATGCTCACTAGACTCAGGCTGTTATGAAAATGTAACAGGTTTCCACATGAAAAACAACTTGTGTTTTTCAATACGCCAACTACAATGTCATATGTCTTTAACGGGCTCTGAAAAATCTGGTCAGTTTGATATCTCGATAAAGAGATCTAGGGCTGTACTGCTTTTAGAAATTAATGTGTAATCAAGTTCAATATCAACTTAAGCTCCCAGCTTCAACAACAGGAAGACTGCTGGTACCGGTGACACATTCAGCCAAACCCCTTTATGTACTGTCTGTCTGGCTTGCTCAAGGTGAAACAGCTAGTCACATGCTTGCACCATATAGCAGCAAGTGTAGACACTTAACCCAACCAAGATGCAATGTTATCACTCCTAACATCCCATTTTAAAAGATGACATTGTAAGCTTCAGATCGTGACATAAATTGCCATGTACATATAACAAATAAATGGAAAGGAGAAATTAAAGTGAAGTTTAACTGAATCTAGACACAAATGAAACAAATATAACAGGTTTTCTACTATAGCACTTTCTAGTTGTAGAGTCCTCACTAGCTGTTAATATGAACAAAAGCGTGTTGCAACCCACGCAGCCTGAGATCTTGGGGGAGTTTCATGTTAGGAAGTACTCCATTGTGTCCTGATTCTATGTGTGGCATCAGGCAGAAGTGCAGGACTTGTATAATTTGAAATGATGAATGATCCAAAATTAAGTTAGTCTTAAAATACAGTGATGTTTACAACATTGAACACTAGTGTCTTTTAAGTCAATTTCACAGTGAAGTATTTTTTTTCTGGAAGAAGTGAATAGTTTATGTATTTTCCATGGCCAAAACTTTTGTTTTCTTTGGGATTTATGACCTCTCCTGTCATATTTATTTGTTTATATTTACAATGGCACTCATGAATTCCCTCCCACTGAGAGGGTTTTAAGTCCAATTAGATAACTGCTAATTACCTTCTAGATAAAAGTGCTACTACAGCACCAGTCCTTGTGGTTATTAGACTTTGTGACTCTATATAGGCTGAATAGACTCCAGTGGATGAACTTATACTGAGGGACACCTGGATACACATCCTTCACAGAATAGGGCTTAACATATATGACAAAATGCTTGAAATAGGGTGGGAGGGCTATGGGGGTGTGGAGGGTGTCTAAATTTGTTGAAAAGGAAAAAAAAAAGAAAAATAAAAACTTTTCTTTTAAAGACCATATGATGAATACTCTAGAATCTGTGATCTGTATAATCTCTGAGGCAACTACTAGTTCTGCCTTCAAAACATTCACTGAAACGAGCAGTCATAGACAGTACATAAAAGGATGAGCGAGGCTAATTTCCATAACGCATTATAAACACTAAAATTTAAATTTTATAAATGTTTCATCTATCAGTGAACATGTATTCTTTTGATCTCCCAATTGTCTAAAGAAACAATAAATATTGATCATATATATGTATAATCAGCATAAATTAATGTATTTTGGAAAATCTGGCAAATCATTAACTGATATACTATAACCATATTGCTTAAAAAAAGAATATGCATATATCTGTGTTTATATATAAGGCCAAATGTTGAAAACCTCTGATATTTGTGATTGAAAAAAGTATTAAGACCCAGAAAAGAGATAAATTATAAACAGAGTAAGGCAGATGCTTAATAAAGTGAATATGTCAAGAAGAAAAAGAAGTTGGCAATATTCTAGCATTAACTAGTAAATCATGTAAAATAGACCAAAAGTATCTATAAGATTTGGTAATAGAGATGTTACTGGCAGCACGAGAGAAAATTTACCCAAAATTTATGATTACTATACATCTACATGAACAGAATTGAAAGACAGGTATAAAGCAATGAAATAAAATTCATACAGTTATTGAGAAGTTTGTCAATAAAGAGGAATTAAGAGATAAATCAATTGGTGGTATTCAGGTAGCTGAGAGAGATTCTTTTTTTTTTTTTCCCTTGTGAGGTGACCCAGGCACATAAAGACAAACATCACATATTCTCAACTGCATGTGTCTCTTACATCAAATCTTTAGATTTTGGTGTTTTATTTGACTGTATAATCTAGGAGACTATAAATGGATGGCTAATGGGTGGGGGATGAACAATCTTAAGGGAGTAAGGACAGAAGAACATGGATAATGTGAAAGGATAAAGAGGAATGATGGCAATGACGTCAAAGTGGGAAGACAAATCAAAAATGAGGGAAGAAAAGAGGTTGATGAGTGGAGGAACTAACATAGAATATTTAGACAAGGCATATGCAAGCCTGCTGTTGATGAGTTTCATGAATCATATATATATGGCCCTAATAAATATCCAAGTGTAAGGTGTCAGATATCTCTCATTAATTTTTGGGTCAGAGGTGTCCTGGAGACTTCCAAAACAATAAAGTTTATTTCACTTTCTCTTGGTTGATCCACCGAGATTGATAGCAAGTCCCTATTGCTTGGTTGTGTGTGTGTGTGTGTGTGTGTGTGTAAAATCCATTATTCCAATATTTAAGCAAAGGATATCACTACATTTACAAAGAAAGGTAACAAGTCAAATCAGTGAATTTTGGAATGCCTACTTCACTACTTAACCACGATGAACTTATTTACGAATCCATTTAAAAGAGTCAGACAGAAGGATATAGTCAGGAAGATAAATCCTACATTTTGCTCTTGCTTACAGTGCATCATTCATTTGCAAATACTTTGCACAGGAAATGATTGTTTTTTTTCTTAATAAAATGCTTCCAAATGACATTGATGAAAATGGGGAGAACCGCATTCCCAGTGGGGCTTCATTGCTTCATACATTGAAAAATCCAACACTTTGCATGTGAAGATATTTTATTTCAATAATTTAGCCTTTGCAGTAAATAGTTTGTCAATCATTGAACATAGCTGCAAAAAATATACAAATGTCAATGCATGATTTGCTTGAAGTTAAAATCCCAGCTCTGGCTCTGCTGGATCACAGAGTAGGTTCATTGGAGCAGTATTGTTAGACCCGCTTTTGGAAACTCTTCACACAGAGTCGTCCTCTTTTTTTTTTTTTTTTTTTTAAAAAAAAAAAAAAAAAAAAAAAAAAAAAAAAAAAAAAAAAAAAACCAAGAGAAAAATGCTGAAGCTAAAGAAAAAAATGCTTTATTCAACCAGCAAAGAATGGGAAAAAGGGGACTTTGCTTAAGTGTCAGCTTCTTTTTGTTTGGAGATTGGAAGGGTAATCAATACAGTCTAGGACTGGTGATAGAGAGTGGTTAATGAAGGAGAACTTGCCTGTCTTTTTTCAAAATTAAGCATGGTCTTCCAGGAACTCAGGAGTCACCTCTCCTCAGTCCTTATAAGTGAGGTGCTTCTGGTAATAGTGGTTGGCAGATTGGTTACTTTCTTCAGCTTTGAGATGTGTCTGTGAAGTGAGAGCTGGAAAGAAAAGTAGGTTCTTAGACTTTATCACTGATTGCTTTTCTCCTTGGTCGTACCTTTTGATAGTATTGGATCTGTTCTTCGGGGAGGAGGTTTCCAGTTTAGTTCCAGTTCAATTGCTCCAAGTCCTGCATCTGAAATATGTCCTGCCTTCAGCGATAAGATCTTATAAGTTCTGGGAGGCAAACAAGGACTGTGGCAGTAGCCTGTGTTATTTGGGGAGTCTGTTGAACTACTCTAACCAACAATTTGATGGACGGTTTCCCCTATCTGGCACTGGATTTTTTTTGTTGTTGTTGTTGTTGTATAGATACATGCATATATATGTATCTATACATGCATGTATGTATACATGTATTTGTGCATAATGCATACATATAATTACTTTTCTATTGCTGTGATAAAACATGGTGATCCAGGGAACTTATAAAAGAGCTCATTTGAGCTTATGGTTGCAGGTTCCAGAGGCAATTGGATTCTGTCTTGTCAGGGAGGCATGGTGAGGTCGCCAGAGCAGGAGCAGAAACCTAAGTGTTTATATATTCGATCAGGCACAGGAAGCAGAGAGCTAATGGGAATTCTTCAAGGCTGAAGAACTCTCAAAACCTGCCCCCAGCAATGTGCTTCCTCCATCAAGGCCTCTGTCTAAGGCCTCCTAAAACAGCATCACCAACAAATTGTTCAAATACTTGAAGTTTGTGGAGAACACATTCATTCAACCAACCATGTTCCAACTCCTGGCCCCCAAATGCTCATGACCACATAAAATAGAATGTGCATTTAGTTCATCTTCAAAATTTCTCATAGCCTTTACTAGTCTTAATACTATTCCAATGTCTGGAGTCCAAAGTTTCTTCTGAAACTCAAAATAGTGCTGTAACTGTAAGCCCCTGTAAAATAAAATGATAAATTATATATTTCCAACATACAGTGGAATCAAATACACATTACCATTCCGAAAATAGTGAATTGGGGCATAACAAGGAAATGACATACCAAGACAAGACTGAAACCCATCATGACAAACACCAAATTGTGCAGGTCCATGTCTGATGACGGGATTTTTCTTCCAAAGGATTTAGATGGCTCAGCCCTTTCAGCTTGGCTGTGTTTAACATACACTTTGCTATTGATTTAGTACCACTCTCTGTGGGTATCCCTCCTTGGCACATGTCTTATGGCTTTGGCATTTCCAACAATTTCTTGGGGTCTCCCTGCCAACCAGGGTTCATCTTCACAGTGTCACACAATGACATGCCATGGCCTTCTTTATGCAGAGACAACCCTTCTGCTGGCTGCCTGGCCTCAGAAGTTCTCTGAAGCCATGGAGGAAGAACCAGTGACCCTCTTCACTCATGCATCTTTCATGGCTTTAACACCAATGACACTGCCAAGTTCAGGTGCCATCCTAGGGTGGACTCAGGCCAGTTACATCCACATTACCAGCAGCTTTTCTATGCTGTGATTTTCTAGGAGTAGAAAACCCCACAGTCATTTTCCTTTCAGAAATTGTAGGTTCAGCTGGGCGTGGTCTTGCCCTGAAGGTACTCCTTCCATTGATTAAATCTAAGTCTCTAGGCCTCTCCTAAAATACTTTAATCTACTTATCAAAGAGGTTTTCTCCTTCAGCATATGACTTGGCTCCAACATTAATCTCCCTAGTGCTTTTTTTCAATCTAAACTGTACATTCTACATTTATTTTTACACCATTTGCCTTTTTTTTCACTGTAGATCTGTACAGTATTCACCATTAATAGCCATGCCACCATTTCTGTTAGGATGTCTTGCAATCTCCACTGCCAAAGAAATTATCTATTGCTTTTTAAGTTAGCCTCAAGACAAGATGCACAGACAGCAGCCCGGCTCTTTGCCAAAACATACCAGTTACTGATCAAGTCCTTATTTCCCTCTGCAACTGCTACTTTCTTCCAGGTCCTTCTAGAATAGACCATTATGCTCTGCTTAAAGCATTCAACCACTTTTCTAATGCAAACTTCCAAAGTCCTGTGCATTCCTTCAATGACCTACATGGTTAGTTTCTTCACAGACAATAGTCTACTCTTTGGTACCAAATTCTATGTTACTTTTCTGTTGCTATAACACTGACCAAAGCAAACTATAAAAGGGCTTATTAGAGCTTACAGTTTCTTGTTACAGAGGGATTGAAATCTGTCATGGCAGGAGGCATGGTGAAGTGGTAGAAAGAGGAAAGCTCTTCCAACAGGCACAAGAAGCAAGGATGAAGGACTCTCAAGTTTCACTGCCAGTTATGTGCTTCCCCCAGCAAAGCTACACCTTGTAAGACTTTCCAGAACAATGCCATCAAGGGGGACAAAATGTCGGAAACATGGAGCCTATGGGAATAAACTTATTCAAACCACCACACCACATTTTTTATTTTTCCTCTCTCTCTGCATGTGTAGTCCTCCCACATCTCTTCATAATTAAAATAGCCCCCATTTCCCAATTTTTCCCCATTTCCCACTTTGATAACACCTGTCTCCTACTATCCCCCTTTCTTCTAATGACCAGTCCCAGAAATAATTTCTAATGATATTGGTCCTCTTCTCTTGGGACTAACCAAAAACTATCACTCTGCGCATAAGGGCCCACTCAATGGGAAAGAACTCATGTGAGGTACTGTAAAAATATTCAAATAAACTTGACTGGAGAGGTCACAGATACTAGAGAAAAACTTTTTTCACATCCTATACCAATGTAATTTCTTACTGTATTCTAAAGATGTACCCTTTATGTACAGACAATTGTACCTCTCACCATTCATCAAAGAAGCTACTTTTTCAATAGATGGGGACTATCACAAAGTTCCATGACTAGTAAAATGCTGAGAATAAGTGTTGTTGAGGTGCTCAGCCCTAAGTAACACATCTACAATGGAACTTCTTAACCTGAGACTCAGGAATATAGCAGAACAGGGGATGGAAAGAATATAAATGCATCTCTCAACTCTCACCAGTGAAGTTTCCTCAAGGAACCAGTGATGCTTAACCTAGAAAGCCTCAACTGACCAAAGTGCCGAAAATAAGAGACTGCTTATTCCTGAACAAGATCCCTACATATTACCTCTGCCACCCAGGACTCAGGGATCGATTTGGAAGAGGGAATGGAAAGATTATATGAGCCAGAAGTTGTTGATAACCACAGGCAAACAGAGTTTTGCAGAGCTGAACTTACAACAATGGTGTCAGTTTGCACAGGCCCACAAACTAAAGCCAAATGAAACCACAGCATAGAGGTGGGGAAGTGGGTGAGACGCTCCAACCTTAACTGAGGAAATATTAGCAATCGATAACTACTGGGAGAGGGAAGAATTGGTTTTCTTTAGGGATGCAGTGCTAGATATGTTAACCAGGTTCCAATAGAAAGAGGTACACTGAAGGATTTGCAGACATAAACTTGACTTGCTAGGCCCTAATAAATATGGCAGAGTACAAGAAGTCTAGCTGAGGTAGTCTACAAAAGAAGTGCAGATAGGGAAGGTTTAGGGTTAGATTTAGGTACTTGATCTAAATATTAAAAAATATATATTGTATAAAATTTGCAAAAATTTAATTTAAAAAATCAAGTAGTTAAAAAACAATCAGCTTCCGCATTGAAGATATGGCTCAATGGCTAAGAACACTGGTTGCCTTCATAGAGGACCAGGGTTCAGTTCTAAGCACTCACATGGCAGCTAACATCATCTGTATTTAACTCTAATCAAAGGGATCAGATGCCCTCTTCTGGCCTCTGTGTGAATTGCACACATAGGTACACTTACATACCTGTGGGCAAAAACACATATATTATTTTAAAATAAGAATAAGGGGCTGGAGAGAAGGCTCAGCGGTTAAGAGCAATGACTGCTCTCGCAGAGGACCCGCCTTCGATTCTCAGCACCCACATGGCAGCACCCACATGGCTGCTACAAACCGTCCTTAACTCCAATTCGGGGGAATCTGAAGCCCTCTTCTGACCTCCCTGGAATTGCACGACACGGGTGCACTCATATATATGCAGGCAATACACTCATACACACAAAATACAAATAACAAATAATATATTAAAAAAAATAAATAAGAATAAGTAAATAAAATAACGAAGAAAGGAAAGGAGGGGGAGGTAAGGAAATGAGAGAGTCAGCGGGGAGAACAGGAGACTGAGATCTCAGAGTGAGAGCAAGACTGAGGGAATAAAATTGAGAACAATAGGCCAGTGTGAATCAAAAGCAATTCTCAAATGATTAACGTACTCTATGTTGGCTTGTAGAATGGAATCCACTGTGACCCAGAGGTTAAGGCAGCAATGGGGAAAAGCAGAGAACATAGAAACACCCAACTTTTCAGTCCGTTCTTGTCATCCACCGAGGCTGCATTCCAAAGGCAAGTGTTGGTGCTTTCGTATATTCAGCCAATCAGAACATGCAAGACAAAGACGTCTTCTACAACAAACACATTACCTATCAAAGTAGCCTTACCTTTCTAACCTCCAAAACCAATATATTTTAAGTCACCTCAGAGCTCACCAAAGTGCTGATTTGTTCCGTCAGAGCAGGATGCTAGGATTTCGATTTCTGAAGGCTTTTGAACATTCACATGGAAAATTTGGTATATTTTGCTTCAAAATAGAAACTAAGTTAACAAAATGCTTCTTCATAACTGCAATACATATGTGGTTTTCCAAAGAAACATTTGTAATTAGCAAAGCAGTATACCCATGAAATAATACCTTCATAATTGTTGAAGATTCTTGAGGATATTATGTAACTTTAAGTGTGCGGTCATTTTCTAGAATTGCTAAGGTAGAATATTGCAGACCACATGGCTGAAAACCAGAAAGGGAATTTCTCACAACTCTGAAACAAAATTCCAAGACCAGGGTCCCAGGAGCTTTCATTTGAGGGACACAAGGGAAGGGTGCATGTTAAGTCAATCTGCTTAATCTACAGATAGCTTCTTGCTCTCTGATTTTTATTGTCACTGTACATGGTACTCAGATGGGCATTTGCACACCTGTCCAGTCTCTGGATCCAAATATTCTCTTCTTATCTGGATACCACTGAGATTGACTTGGGAACCACCCTAATGGGTACATTTTAAGTTATTGTCTCTTTACCAGCTCTGTGTTTTCACTGAAACTGAAACACAGGGATTGGTGATGTAGTTTAACCCATAACAAGTTTTTGTAAATATGTTTCTTAAAATCCTTTTTTGATTTTGCATATTATTATTACTTTTTATTACTGCCAAATACTGAGTTCTGAAAGTGTCATGGCTAGAGCCTATAGAATAGTTTCAACTTGTCAATGTAGACAGTGAGGGAGGCTGGATAACTTTTGGTTGTTAGGATCTCTTCTCTGTCTTATAGATATGGAGAAGCTTTACTTCTACTCACTAGAGGCTAGGAATGATCTCCATGTTTCCTTGTGTCTAATACAAGTTAAAATGCCTCAAGATACTATCAAATTCCCCCAAGTGAATAACACTGCCATAAATTGAGTGAAAACACTTAATTGATGAGGGTCTTGGGAGTAGAATTTATTATAACTATGCTATTAAAAACCTAAACATTTAGCTCTAAGTTATCTGGGTTTTTCTTTCTGTCTCTACTATGGTGTGGTTCTTGACATGTTTATTATTCAGCTTGAAGATATTTTATCTATTATTATTTTACATTTATGTATATGAGTATATTGTCTACATGTATGTAAGTGTGCCCATGTCATACAGTGCCTGAGGAAGCCAGAAGAGGATGTTGGATCCTCCAGAATTGAAGTTACAGATAATTGTTAGCTACCACATAGGTCTTGCAAACCAAACGTGGGTCCTCTGCAGGAGCAGACAGTGTTCTTAACCACTGACTCATCTTTCCAGCACCTTCTTCAGGTTTTTGTGACTTGCTTTTAATCCTTGAAAATGATGGTAGCAATGTCACCTTCCTCCTAAATATTTTATAATAATAAATAAAGAATCCACAGCACTAATATTTGTTCACTTGATTCAGTAGATACTGTGAAAGACCAGTATAGTAAAGATAGTAATAACAGTAATTTAAGTAATAGTAAAATCCTAAAGTTGTTTTGATGTACCCTCAGTTCTAAATGAGTGATGATAAAGAAGTGAGTTGAATTCTACTCTGAACATTCAACAAGCATGTGATAATCCTTGAATACTGGGATTCATAAATGAACGGGTGTCAGGCTGGCAAAAAGTTTCCTGAAAATATTTGCAACTTTTTCAGTATGCATAAGCATATGTATTAAAAAAAAAACATAGATTAAATCTCATTCACCAAGGGACCCATTAACTTCAAAAAGTGGAAGTAACATTTCATAAACAATAAATAAGGAACTTAAGAACACAAAATTCAAAAGCTGGTCTTGGGGGGAAATGTAAGCATGCTAAACTAGGTGCTAAGAAAGGAACTGAAACAAAAATACGCAAAATAAAAAGTATAAAATAAAGAAATTAATGAAAAAGGCAAATAAAATAGCTCCTAAGGAATTTCTTTATTAACATATATGTCCTTAAAATTATAATAACCATCATGTACTGATCCTTATGTACTAATAAATTATTATATCATTATAGAATAGTGAAAGAAAGTGATGACAATCACCGGGAACATGATGCCCTTGACTTTCCTTCTCTATATGTCTACAGTTTCTAGACAGTGGGGAAAAAAGGGATAACTTCTTAGCTTGGGGCTGCAGCCTGAAGTCCTAATAAGTCACTTGCAGAACTATATCTGCAATGTAGATCCTGAGACCACATTAGAGATTATGACCTGGAAGCACCCATCTCTGAGAGAAACTATTCCGAGCCATAGTATTTAAGTAACAATTTATATGAATGATCAATTTATCTCTTTCTGTCATCTACATTTCATGATTATTCTCTTAATCTAAAGAGAAAGTTATCTATGTTTTTCTTTTTAAAACAAACAAAGCCAAATGTCAGTGAAGGATAACAGACTTTGTGGAATGTTCTGGAAGAAATATTTATTAAAGTCAGAATGAAGTCAGTATGCCCCTTATCATCAATGGTACTCGACACAATTTTGGAATATTAAACTTCAAAATAAAAACATAATAATGATTTATGAAAACTGGAAAGGAATGGTTTAGCATTGTGATGACACATTATGGTGATGTTTGAATAAAGACAGCCTGACTATTAGCATTCATTTAAACAAAGAGTGGGGACCGGAATTTTTCTGAGAACTTCATCTTTCACATTTCCCTGTGCTCCCTAACGAAAGTCTTGTACTTTTTTATTAAAATAGTTTGCCCATCAAGAAATGGGTAATTGAAAGATTTTGCCCTTTGTGATACCAGTTGATCTAGAACAGTACACACAAGTACAAACAGATATTATCAATCTAATCCCACATGTAGTTTCCGACAAAAATGGAACCATTCTCGTTTTACTGCTTGCAGCACTTTTGATATTTTCAACCAAAGCACACACAATATTCTAGGTCAAGGGCAAGGAAAGGTCATGAGGTATTAAAGCTATATGTTTAGGTAACCAGATGAGCCCAAGGCCTAATATTCTTGTTCACACTATAAACAAACTGAAGTAATATCAAATGATCTCAAAACACAGGTTGGCTTTCTGGTTATAAAGTTAGGAAAAATCATATGTCCAGAAATCATTCCCACAGTTCCTCCTTGCCTATTTTATAAGAGAACAAACATTTCCACATGTGTAAAATCATTCCTACAGGTCAGGTGGGAGAAATCCTGTATGCAAATGAAAGATTGTATGGAGTTTCCCAGAAAATAAACTAACAAATATTTTTAAAATGATACACCAATCATTTTACTGAAAATATACAGAAGATATTAAAATACAGATATTCATGCTATAAATATAAAATATGTACAGAAAAATCACTAAATATAATCACTGTAGCCCATTTTACAATACCTAATCAACAAAAAACAAGTAAAGCACAATGTAGTGCAAGGCATGGTGGCACATATATTTAGTCCCAGGACTTCAGATGTGGAAGCAGAAGGGCTGCAAGTTTGAGGTCTGCCTGTGGTGCATAGTGAGGTGCTGTCTCAATAAAATAAAAATAAATAAATGAATAAAATGGGCCAGAGAGACGACTCAGAGGTAAGGAGCACTTGCTTTTCTTACAGGGGACCCAGTTTGATTCTTAACACACACATGGTGGCAAGCAACCATTTGTAAGTCCAGTTCAGGGAGGAATTTAAAGCCTTCTTCTGACCTTCACAGGCATTGCACAATATGGGCACATTTGCACACACATAGGTAGTACACTCATGTAAAACAAAAGTAGTAAATGAAATTTAAAAAAATGCAAGTACTCTCTTGCTTCCTGTGCCTGCTTGAAGGTATGAGAGCTTAGCTTCTGCTCCTCCTCCAGCCATCTCTGTCACCATGCCTCCCTGCCATGATGGACTGACTCTAAGCTAAATAAACTCTGTCTTTTATTAAAAAAATGCAAATGGGGATGGGTAACAAAAAAAAAATCAAAACCATATGTTATTACACATATGCCCATCTGCATTTGCATATTTCACAATGAACCTGTAAAAAAATTGCCCTTCAGAATAGATCAGGATGGTATATTGCAACTTTTCACATTACACCCCTCTGTAATTTGGGAGCATATTCTGATTGATTTATTTATTTATTTATTTATTTATTTATTTATTCATTCATTCATATTTATTTTATTGAAAAAGGGTATTCCTGAAACTGCATTAGGCCTGGAATTTAATTTGTATTTAAACTAGGGTGACCTCCACCTCCCAGAGGTTCACCTATCTCTGCCTTCCAAGTGTTAGGATTAAAGATGTTCACCACCATGTCTGGTCTATAATTTTGAGTTTTATTCAATAGGTACATTCTGCCTTTCTAAATTGTATAATTAAATAATATTTTAGACTGATCCTTTGCTTTGATGGCTTTACCAGTATTCATAGCATCCATAATTAACCTTTTCTTCCAGGAATAATAGGTTTAGTTGAGAATAATTCAAAACAAAGTACGAAATGAGCATCACGTGCAATTTAAATGGGGTACATGTAAATAAAATTGCATATCATAAAAAATGCATGATAGTATATTTTTCATGTACATATAATGCTTCCTAGTAATAAAGTATTCAAAATGCTTTTCCAAAATGCATCCCAAAAGTCATTTTTGGACTAAATTCTTCATTTCTATGTTTTTCAAATTATCATCTTCTCTGGGCTTTACAGAGAACACATTTTGTGCAATTCCAGTTTGTATATAAATCACAGCATTTATAACTATGCTTTAAACAGCCTTCCGTTCCTTTAACGGGTTTCTTTAAGTGACAGCATAGTTTAGCATTATTCCTAGTGTGTTATTTGACTTCTGACTGCTATAGTAAGATTCCTGACTAGGTAATTTATAATAAACATATATCTGCCTTATGATTTGGAAGGACTGGAATTTGAAGAGAGCCTACTTGCCTCAGCATCCCATTATAGACATTGAAAGGAAAGGAACAAGAGAGATACTGCGCTCAGAGCCTTAAACCCTTTATAATTCACTACTCTTCAGGACGATGAAGCCTAAGCACCTCCCAGGGCTTCAGTTTTGAATACTTTTGACACTGTAACTTTCACCATGGAGACTGAGGTTATTTTAGAGGAAGCATTCAAACCATAGCATATATTTCACATATAACAACATAATTTCTAAATAAATATATATCTTCAAAAATACTCTTTGACTAATCTCACTATCTCATTATCTTGAAGGGGTGATTTTTTAAAAAATTACTCAATATCTAATTTTTTGGATACAGTCTGCTATTCCTGTGTTTCCACATGTTGGGAATAAGAAAATATCTTCTGACATGGGTATAAGCTGACAAAGAATAGTTTACTTTTAAAAGTGGCTTACACTTTCTGTGTAAACCTTTAACCAAGCCATAAGTATTCTATCAGTTCTAACTTTTATTTAGTCCATGTGCAATACAGTGAAAATATCAGAAATGTTTTATCTATCTATCACTTAAGGACTTTGTACTTTCTATTTTATTTCTTTTTTAATAACATTTTGAGATGGATAAATAACTAAAAGGGTTAATCCTGTCATTTTATGAGAAAAATAAAAGCTATGCTTCTGCTTGCTTGAGCTTGCTAATATCAGCGTTACTACCTAGTTATTTCCCCAGAAGAGCAAATTGACTTTATGCACCTATAAGGAAATTAGTAGGAAGTATAGCTAGGAAGAAGCAAAGTTTTTCTATCAAATAGTCCTGGATTTCAGGTGTGGTTTTACTATGGTTTATTTATGTGATCTTGGTATAACTAAGCTCTGTAACTTTCCATTTCCTGATAAGAAGCTGGCACTCTGAATGAATCCAGTAAACAAGGCTGCTGATTCTTTAATCCTACAAACATTGTTAATTGAAATTTTCTGATTTTCATACAATATAGTTTGTTAGTATTTATATACCACCCTCTATCTGGATCTCCACCCACTACCCCACAACCATTTAATATACACTCACATATGTAACATTACCTACAGAGTTTGATTTGTGTCCCTAAATTTTCTTCAGTGGGGGTCCATTGACTGGGCCCACCAAGAGTCTCATCACTGCAAGACACTGTCATTCTCCCTCACAGCAACCATCAGTTGTCAAAAATTCCTTAAGTTGGTTTTGGAGTTCTTCATCACTTCCCCATGTCTACCTCTGCTTCCCAAGGCTCAGAGATAACTGGGGAACCAGAGGTAAAGAGATTGTAAGAGTCAGAGGTGGTGGATAACCACAAGGAAACAATTGTCCAGACAACTGTTGAGCTACTCATGTGAACTCACAGCAAAGGTGACAGCGTGCACAGGTTCTACACAAGCTCAAACCAGACAAAATCCCTTCAAAAATTTTTTGAGGGTAAACAATGTGGCAAACAGTATGGTATAAAATTGTAAGAGAAATGAGAGAGAAGGGCTTCACTCTCAGAATTTAAAATCTATCTAAGGAAGGAGAAGTTATTCAACTGATGTGATTACTATGTAAAACTGAAATCACTTAAATTGCAATGAAGAGTTCTGGTGCCAGAGTGTCAAACACACTCTGGTTCCTCCCTGAGCCTTCACACTTGGTACAGCTTCTGTCTGGAATGTTCATCCCTTAAGCATCTATATGAATAATTTCCTCTCCATTCTTATCCACGAAAAGAAGTCTTCTTCGTTGACCTTTGCATTTAAATGGCCTCCACACCTACCTCTCATCTGTTCTTTGGCTTTATTTTTCCTAACAGTATTTATTCTACCTGACATCTTGAACACATTTTGTTAAGTATTCCTTATCTCTTAGCAGCAGGAAGTAAGCATCATGAAAGGCAGGGTGTCTGGTTGGTCCTTATTATGTCCCTGGTACTGAGAAAGAATTGCCAGAACAAGGTGAGTGCAAAGGAAATGTGTGTGAAAATACAAAAATAAGAAAAAAACGGACAAGTTAATAAAATTATAGTAGGGATATTTGAGCTTAGTCCAGGCTTTCCTCAGAAAGTGTCCCTTGGCACCTTGGTGCTGAAGAATAAGCAGAGGTTAATTATGTAGAGTCATGTAAAATGAAAATCCCAAACAGAAGAAAACACATAACAAGGAAAACATGAGAGTGCATGCTGAGAGAAAGGCCCCCAGCAGGGATATTGAACCTAGAGTCAAGATTGTGAGCACATTCAAGGGTATCATGAGAAAGGTGGGAATCTGCTCCTGGTGGAACATAAAGATCATGTTCAGCTATTCTGTTCCCATATTAGAACAAATAAGCTTAAAAATTTTGAAACAGCAAAATTATAGTCTCACAAAAAAAGGTGATCAGAGTTTGTATTTTAAAATCTCATTCATCCACCATGACCAAGTTGGCTTTATTCCAGATATGCAGGGATGGCTCAATATATGTAAGTCAATAGATGTCATAGATCATATAAATGGACTCAAAGACAAAAATCACATGGTCATTTTAATAGATGCAAAGATGACCTTTGACAAAATTCAACATGCATTGATATTAAAAGTCCTAGAAGGAATTGAACTGGAGAGAACCTACCTCAACATAATTAAAGATACATATGACAAACCTATAGTCAAGTTCATTCTGAATGAAGAAAAACTGGAAGCATTCCCACTAAAACTAGGACCCAGACAAGGCTGTCCACTATCTCCAATCCTTCGTAATATA
Source organism: Nannospalax galili (assembly GCF_000622305.1). Classification (NCBI taxonomy): domain Eukaryota; kingdom Metazoa; phylum Chordata; class Mammalia; order Rodentia; family Spalacidae; genus Nannospalax; species Nannospalax galili. The sequence goes on along the minus strand of NW_008351640.1, from coordinate 3,445,335 downwards.
GTTCTCGAAATTATTGCTAGAGCAATAATATAAGAGAAGGAAAATAAAGAGTACTAATTGGAAAAGAAGAACTCAGATTATCCCTTTTTGCAGATGACATGAGATTATATGTAAGAGATCTCAAAAATTACATGACAAAACTCCTAGAAATTATTAACATTTTCAATAAAGTGGCAGGTTAAAATAATTAATCTACAAAAATCAGTAGCCTTTATATATACCAATAACAAGGAATTGGAGAAAGAGTAAATGGAAATGCTTCCATTCACAATGGCCTCAAAAAATGCTGGAATAAACACTCTCCAGCCCTCAAGTAGGTGTGCCTAAGTCTGAGGAAGGCTAGGGACAATTGTTTAACCCATGGAGACTGGGTTTCTTGAATTAGGTTCTTTAGCTGTCTAGGAGATCATTAGCCTTTTCTACCTTTACAGGGGACTGGGGCCTCAAGGCACAGTGTAGATGATATTGAAATCTCAAGGCATTAGTCAAACCCTGAATTAGTCAATTTCTGACTTGAAAGTAGGCCCATTGTCACCTTGGAGACTTTAAAGTGACACGAATCAGGGAATTACTTCAGAGAACAACACCCTAGTCATTTCTGTGGTCTTTTCTGTTTTTCTCAGGAAAGCTTCCGTCCACCCTTAGAGGTGTTTACCAAGACTAGGAGCTATTTGGAACTGGGTCCATGAGGCATGGAATGAAGTCCAGTGCCAGTCCTCCCCAGAATAAGTGCCCTGCTTCTGGGTGCCTGGGGACAGAAGACACTTGTTTAGGAGGTGGTTTTTCTGACACGCCTAACACCTCACATCCCTGTACTTCTTGTTGGACTCTTTCTTCCTTCCTTCCTTTCTTTTTTTTTTTTGGTCTTTTTGAGACAGGGTCCTCCTGTAGCCCTTGCTGGCCTGGATTCACTGTGGAGACAAGGCTGGACTTGAACTCACAGAGATCCACCTGCCTCTGCCTCCCTAGTGCTGGGATTAAAGGCATGCACCACCTCGCCCGGCTATGAAAGTACTTTTAAATCAGATATCAATTACTCAGGAATTAAGGTCAACAATGAAGAAGTGTAACCTTATTAAACTAATAGGCTTCTGTACAGCAATAGAATAAAAACAAAGAATTGAATAGAAAACTCACAGAGTGTGAGCAAATCCTCACCATTGACACATCTAACAGAAGTTTAACATCCAGAATATGTAAAGAACTTGTGCTAGATAGCTTTAGTGTCAACTTGACACACCTGGGTTGAGGGAACCTCAATTGGGAAATTTCCTCTATTGAACTGGCCTGTGGTCATGTCTGAAGGGCATCTTCTTGATGAGTGATGTGGGAGGGGCCAGCCCACTGTGCGTAGTGCCACCCCTGGGCAGGTGGGCCTGTGTTGCATAAGAAAGCAGGCTGAGCAAGGGCCAGGTGAGCAAGCCAGTATGCATCGTTCCTCCATGCCCTGTGCTCCAGCTCCTGCCTCCAGGTTCCTGCCCTGAGTTCTAACCTTGGGCTCCCGGATGAACTGTGACCTGGGATATGTAAGCTAAATAAGCCCTTTCCTCCCCCCCCAAAAAAAATCTCATTCTTGCTAGACTTAAAGGGAATAATCAAAATGATAATAACTGTTCTAAGATGTCAACCTTTTCATTCAACACCAGAATCCCTGAGGGGACACATTTTAAAGGCTTTAAGTCAAACAGGAAAGGTTGCCTTCAGATTGAAGATTAGGCCGGGAAAGAGCCTGTTGAAAGTAATGTGGTTTCACTGGCAATTTGAATTTTATCAAAGTGAGATTTATTTTGGATCTGTGATTTTGAGTATTTTATGTCTGCAAACTTATGTTATTTCAAGCCAATAGATTTAAAGATTATTGATGCAGCAAGACTAAACTAATAAAAAGGGATACAGTAGAATAATTGTTTTAATTATTATGTGATTATATTTATAAATTCCATAGCTAACTCCATTGTGCTGGTACACATTCATCAAAAGCAAAACTTTTATATATCATTTATAATGTGGTTATTTATACATGTTTATTGACTCTAAAAAGCCATTAATAATATACTTTTCCCTATACTGGAAATTGTATTTAGACACTTCGATCCTATGGGTTCTCAATAAAGAAACTTACGGACTTTAAGTATTCTTAGGGATCATGGTCCCTTCCCTCTTTTGCAAAGTGTGGATTCAGAAAAGCAGAACAGAGCATAAACGGTGTAAGAATTATCTTGTATTCCCCATTTTGTATGAGTTTGCATATATGCAGTATATGAATATTTGCATGTGGGTGCAGGTTCATGTGAGTGCATATGTGTGCGGTACAGCGGTATATACATACCAGAGATCAACCCTGGGTGCTCCATCCCTGTTGTATTTTGTGAGACAGGGTCTCTCCTTGGGTTAGAGCTCACAAGGTAAGCAAGATTGACTGGCCAGGGAGCCCTAGGGATTGATCTTCTTTATCTCTCCAGTGCTGAGATTACATATTCATAAATGGCTTTTTTATATGGGCTCTGGGGTATGAATTCAAGTCTTCATACTTACCAAGTAAGCACGTTACCTACTGAGTCATCTCTTTAACCCTTCTTCCCCCATTTTCAAGGGTGATATTAGCACCACTAACACTGTTGCTAACAGGCAGGAATACAGGAGGAAGATTATGGGCTAGGCAATATTCACACATTGCAAAAATTAGTCATTACTGTGGGTGATCTATGTCCTTGTTACAAAGATACTCAAATTAAAAGCAAATAATGTTCATTTGAATGTGTGCCAATGTATCAGGAAACAGGGTGTTGACTACCATCATAGACTAAAAACAGAATAAGCAAACAACTGCACTTTCTCTTTACTTCAAGAATTATAACTATCAGCTGTAAAGATAATTAGATACGTGTGATGACAAATTATTGCTTTCTTCATTTCCTGGAAGCCCTTGCACTTCCCAGACTATCGAGATGTGTCATCTGTTTGTTGTTCAGATTCTTTTTGATGGCTTAGCTAATATCTGTAATTATTATATAATAGATCTTAATGTAAAATGTTGACTGAATGAAGAACCATTGACAATTTTTATCAAAGAAATCTGCCTTAATTACTGAGGACCAAGTCCTAATTAAGAAGTTGTTGTGAATTTGAAACAGGAAAAAAAAAAAATTCAAGACACCCTACCTGCCATGTTTGATATCTCTCAGGAAATGGAAATAATCTTGTTCTCAGATGAAAAAGTCTCTTTCCTTAGAAGCCAACTAGATGCCATCTATTAAAAAAAAAAAAAAAACAGTGATGCCTCAAAGACAACTCTGAAAAACACTCAAGAATAGCAACCATTCTGATGCGATTTCAAAGCTAGAGAGATACATTATCATGGAAACAAGATCCTGGCTGATTTGAATTTCATTTGTTCCTGATACTCATCCCCTCCTTGTGAAGTGATAATGTCCTTTTATGAAGATTTCTCTTTTCTGCTTTACTAAAATGTATTGTCAGGAATAAAATATGGTGAGTCTAGCTAAAAGTAATGAAGGTAGGTGGAGTCCTGACCTAAGAAGTTAAGATTCTGTGTTCCTAGATGATGAGGGTTCTCTTTATTTCATTTGAAATTCTTTGTCATAAAAACTACTAAAACTAAAATTTGTGATGAAGAGAGGAAAATCTTTTTATAGAATTCTGATTTGGTAATGCTGCTTTTTAAGATGATGATCAATGCATTCTAATCTGTGATTAGACAACAAAATACACAGTACCTAATTATTAAAATCTCTTGTTAAAATTATTTGATAAAGTGCTACTGAAATTTCAATTATGTGACTATCATAATATATTGGAAATTTTACAAGGCAATATTTACTCTGTAAAAAATATAAGTCATGGATTCATGAGCCATGTTAAAAGTTAAAGACTACTCTTAATTTTGCACAAAACGAAATGTTAGGAAGGCCTGTATCAAACTATGGACAAAGAGCCTTGGAAGTTGGAGCTCCACATTTATGCCAAATGTCCACATTTTGATTTAGTTGTCCCAAATAAAGAGCTGATACTCAAGGATTCATTGCATTTCTAGGACAATATTACAGAACCCAGAAGGCCCCAGTTTGATGCACCAAAGACTGAAAAAATGGTGGCGGTCCAGGGAGCTGCACAGGATGTCCTTCTGCCCTCCATCTTAATGCTGTTAGGCTAACAAAGAATTGATGTCCTGTTTGTTTTGTTTTTGTTTTTACATATTCTGATCCAGTTCCTCAGACATGCTAATATACAACCTTGATCCCTTTCATTACCTTTTCATTACAGACAACCTATGAAAGCTCTTCTGATTTTATTTTATCAGCTGAACAGGCCAGCAACCAAAACCATTTAAATAGCAGGTGACTCAAACATCCTATTCAATTTCATAATGTGCTATTAATATATAAAATAATTGAAAAATTGTACTTCTGGATTAGAAGCTGCATACAGATTAATGGAGCAAAATACAGGATACAAATAAATCAACCTTGGGTTTTGTTGTGCATGTTGGTTTTATTTTATTTGAGATAGGGTTAGACTCTATGGCCTAGGCTGACCTGGAAATTACTATGTTGCCCAGATGGACTGAACCTTAAAATGTCCTGCCCTAGCCTCCAGAGTGCTAGAATTGTAAGTGTGAAACACCACACCCACCTAAAGTCACAATTTTATAGTCATTTAATTATTGATAAAGATGCCAAGTACATATAATAGAGGAAGAATAGTTTCTTAAACAAATGCATATTTTAAAAGTGTATCCTTACAAGGAAGCATAGGGATAAAGGGGAAGAAGGAATTCAAGTTAGGAGTCATATGATAGGAGATCAGTACTAAAAGGGGAAAATGGGGGCACTTTAACTGGGGAGGGAGGAGGGAGGTTAGACAGAGAAAAGAGAGATAAAGCTTAGGTATTGTGAAAAACCAGAGGAAAATGCAATAATTCAAAAACCTACTGAAAAATGTGCATAACAATAACTGAACACGAGTGCATGTGTATACCTGAAGGCTATATGACAAGAAACACAGGGCCAGACAAGACAAAGACCACCCGTCAAGTTGTTGGTCAAGGTAGTTCAAGAGACTCCCAAAATAACACAGGTTATTGCCACAGCCCTTGATTATCTCCCAGAACTTGAAGGAAAGAACCTATTGCTGAAGACAGGTCATATTTCAGGCACAGAACTTGAAGCAAGGGAGCTGGGATTGGCTTGGAAGCATCCTTTCTGAAGATTAGCCCTCATAGTTATAAAGAACATTGAACAAGCTTCTAAAGGAGAAAACTCAATCAATGGTCCAAACCCAGCTTCAAAGTCTAATAACCACAACAGTGACTGATACAAGAAACTACAGTGGTGCAGTAGTGACACTCTTATCTGGGAGGCCATCAACAGCTATTTAGTTGGATATAAAGCCCTGTCAATGGGAGGTAACTTATGGGTGGCACTGTAAACGTAGCCAAATATATATGACTGGAATGGTCATGGATCCTAGAGAAAACCCTATCTCTGTCACATCTAAACAAATGAAATTTGTTACCTCATGCTAAATATGTATCCTTGTATTTACAGACAAGTATGCCATACACCATTCATCAAAGCAGCTCCTTTTTACAACAGATGGAGGTCACTACAGAGTTCCACAACTGGTCACACATAGAGAATGTGTGTCTGAGAAATGCGCAGACCTAAGTGACACATCTACAATGGAACCTCTACGTCCAAGACTCATGGAACACAGTGAAGCAGCAGGTGGAGAGAATACTAATGTATCCCTCAGCTTTCACCAGTAAACCTTCCTCATGCAATAGATTGTGATGGACACAGAAGGCCAAATTGGCTAAGGTGTAGAGAATCAGAGGCTGCATGGGACTCCTACATTCAGCCTCACCCACCCGTAGCTCAGGGTCCATTGAAGAAGAAGTGGCAGAAAGATTTTAAGAACATAAGAAAACAGAAACTTCAGGCTTGTGAAACTTGTTGATATGAACTTGAAGCAATGATGATAACATGCTCAAGACCCATGCTGACTTAATCAGAGGAAAACCCAGCATAGAACTGGGGAAATGGGCGACAGGTCCCAACCTTAGCCAAGGAACCATTGGCAACTGATTATTGCGAGGTGAAGGAGAGTTGATCTTCTTTAATGGAGTGACCCTAGGTAGGCTGACCAGACTCCAGTGGATGAACTTATGCCAAGGGCCATCTGGGTACAAAAGCTTGACTAGATAGGCCTTAACATTTATGACAGAGTGCATGGAATCCAGAGGGAAAGTGCGGTGGTTGCAGATGGAGGGGAGGGTCTAAATATGATTAAGATTTAATATATAAAACATTACAAGAAGAGATTATTAACATTGGTCTAAGCGCTGACATTTTAGGTAGGGTTCCAAAAGCATAGAAAATGAAGGCAAAAAGACAAAGGAAACATACAAAGCAGTGTGTGTATCAAACTACTCAACAAAGGGCAGAGATAACCTACTTACTGGGAAGAAGATATTTGCAAACCACATGACTGAAAAGGAAATAATATTTAAATGTATAAGGAACACAAAAAGTCCAACAAACTGATTTAAATTAAAGGTCCTTGATAGATATTTCTTGTATATCTGTATGCAGGTGTGTCTGTGTGCATGCAAGTGGGAAACTTGAGGACAGTCCCAGGTGTTGTGCTTAAGAACTGTCCACCTTAGTTTTTGAGGCTGAGTCTTTCCCTGAGGTTTGGAGACAAATAGAATAGACAGTCTGGCCAGTGAGCTTCGAGGATCCACACATCTCCACTTCCCTAGCATTTACCATCACACTTAGCATTTTATGTGGTTGTTGGGTATGTAACAAAGCAAGCACATAACTAACTGAACTATCTCCCCAAACCCTGGAAGTAAATATTTCTCCATAAAAATCCATACAAATAATCAACTGAGATACAAAAAAAAGTTTGACATCACTAATCATTAGGGAAATCAAAATCAAAATCACATTTAACTCTTACAATCGATAAAGTGTCTTTTATCAATAAGAAATGCATATGTTTCTTGTAAGGAAATGGAGCAAAGGAATCTATAACATGTTAGTGTGTTATAACTCAGTATAGCTATTATAGGAAACAATATATTGATAAAAAATTAGTCCTAAAGATGCCACGTAATTCAGCAACCCCATTCCCCTTTAGATTTCCAAAAGAAACAAAATCAATATGTTGAATGGATACAAGCACTCTAGTGTTCACTGCAGAGTTATTCACATAGCCAAAATATGGAGTGAACCTAAGTGTACTTGGTTAGAGTATGCAATAAAAATATAATGCATGGATACACACAATAGAAGGACATTCTCTTAACAGTGAATGAAATCTTGTCTTTTGTAGCAAAGTGGATAATCTGAAGGGAATTTTATAAAGTGAAATAAGCCGAGAACAAAACACCAAATATCACATCATCTCAATTATAAGTGCATTCTGAAAATGTTATACTCAAGGATAATGATGGTTGGTAGGATTGGGGGTTGAGGGGAATGTGTCTAAGGGGTTAAAGCTCAAGTTATGCAGGGTGAATAAACTCTGGAGTTCCAGTGCAGAGTATGACTACCATTCACAATTTGTATTTCTGTGCTTGAAACCCACTATGAAAATAGATCTTAAATGTTCTTATGACACACACATACACATAATGGCAACTATGTTCAGTGAAAGGTGTGCTAATTAGCTTAATTATGATGATCATTTCACAATGTATACATATATCAAAACATCACATTGTGCACTTAAATAGCTAAAATTTTTATTCTCAATTATACCTCATTAAAGCTGGAAATGGTAGTACTTTAGTATAAGGGTGGAGAGAGGGGATTTTTTAGAGTAAAAAATACAGTAAGAATTTCAATACAAGAAAAAAGTTAAAAGATTAATAACAGAAGTTGCTGATGGTAATCTCTTTAAAAAGTCAGCTAACAGAAACTCAGTGCCCAGGGAACCACATATCCTTTACCTGTGAACACAGATTAGGCTTATTTTTAAGACTAGGGAAAGAACTCTTATGTGTGTTTATTCCTTGTGGTTATAGAACATGTAAGAATGACAAGATTCTCAATACTTCTTCTGATTTTAAGGTAGAAATAGGTATTGCTTTAATGTTACTAATCTTCCTGTACTCTATAAGCATTACCTTTAGGAGATTGTAAATAATCGACCAACTTTCTTAACATTGTTAGCTAATTTTTTAAAAGAAATTTTTTTTTGGTCTTTTTGAGACAGTGTCTCCCTGTAGCCCCAGCAGTCCTAGAACTCGCTATGTATACGAGGCTGGCCTTGAACTCACAGAGACCCACCTGCCTCTGCCTCCCAAGTGCTGGAATTAATGGCATGAGCAGAACATTTTATTTACTATTTTTAATCATTTTATGTGTATGAGTGTATTGTTTGCATATATGTAAGTGTACTTGTGTCGTGTAATACCAACGGTGGTCAGAAGTGGGCATTGGATCCCTGGAAATGGAACTGGAGTTAGTATGGCTTTTAGCCACCATTGGGTGCTGAGAATCGAACCTGGGTCTACAGCAAGAGTAGCCAGTGCTCTTAAGCACTGAGCCATCTCTCCAGTCCTGCAATTCTGTTTTCTTATAATCAAAGTGAGTCAATTAAAAATTATGATTGTAGTTCAAATAATATTTTTAGAAATATCATAGCATAAGAATGCATGAAACTCTTCTTCCTGTTGGCAATGATTGCTACCTGTCTCCCAAGTAACAGTATTTCTCCAAAGTTACATACGTAATTTATGTCGTGCAAAGTGCTTTAAAGACTTGTGTGAACCTGCTTTCCTTATTAAAACAAAATATCCAAGATAATGAACTTATGAAGGGAAAGGTTTATTTTGGCTGTGGGATTTGTATATTACAGTTCACAAGCAATTTGTGCCACTGCTCTTCAGCCTCCAGTGGAGGTGCCAGATGTGAATGACAGGAGGTGCATAGCACAGCCAACTGCTCATGTCAAAAGGAGGTGGACAGGATCCCCAAATCCCCTTTGTAGGTGTTCCCTCAGTGACCCAAGTTCCTCTTTCTCAGCCTCACCACCTAAAGATTTTACCACTTTCCAGTTTCACCTCTCTGAAGACCAAGTGTATAATAGTTGGTCCTTTTGGAGAAATTCAATATGCAAAGCATATCAGGATTCCAAACACTAATAATGTTTCTGATACTTGTCCTAATAATATATAAGAAGACAGAATTGGCCAAATAGAGAATGGGGCTTGAAATCCTGTCACAGTATAAATGAGGAATGAATATTTGAAGAGGTTTGATCTTAAGTTCTCCATACTTAAGTTCATTCTATACCAAATGTGCCAGTAAAAATTCAGCTAGTGTCGTCACTGAGTTTTATAACATATTGCTATGATTGGTATAAGTAATATATCCCATGGCCCATGTGTTGAATACTTATCTCCAGTTGTTGGTGCAACTTGGGGCGTGGTGCACACTTTATGATGTGGAACCTATGTAGAGTAAGTAGGTCACTGGGGCATGCTTTCAAAGGATACAACTCATCCCTATTCCTTTCCTGACTCTGTTCCTGTTCACTATGAAGAGATGTTGACCTGTCACAAACTTCTCTTATCAAGATTTGCCACCAAGTGAATGGAGCCAAGCAGTGGTGTTTTGAAACCTCCACAATTGGTAGCTTACTCGTGCCCTCTCAGTCATTCATAGGAGGCATTTTGTTAAGTCAATATCTAGCATGAAGGACTTAGGTTTTATTATCTGCAAATCAGCTCTAGAAGGACGATTTTTAATCATGTTACCTCACAAATGAAAAGACATACAATTCAGGAAATTCATGATGAGCTAAGGTCCAATATGTATTTTGGAGGAAGTGTGAGACAATTAGAATCAATCTGTATCCAAAACTTTGTTTGTTTGTTTTTGAGATAGAGTACCTGTATTAGCCTCAGCAGCTATATAGACTAGGCTGGCCTCAATCTCACATAGATACCCTTTCTCTGCCTCCAGAGTGAGGTGATTAAAGACATGTGCCACCACACCCAGCTTTCAAAGACAAATTTTTAAAAAAATGAAATTATAAAGCCCAGAGATCTATCTCAATGACAGTGTTTGCACAGCTTGAACAAGTCTATAGGTAAAAAGGACAAATTTGATAAATATTATGTACATTGTACAGTTGAATGGTAAATACCACATGATAAAATTACCTACAAAAATTATGATTTTGGAGCAATATAGGCATGAGTTCACATCTGTATGCCAACATTTACAAACAATAGAGTCTTTGGCAAGTTAGTTCCTGCCCTCAGAAAAATCTGTGTTTAAAATGAGAAACGATTTGATTCATAATGAAAGAATTAAATATGATCAGCAAGTGGTCAAAATATTCCTCAAGCCATGACAGTAGGACCAGGCAAAATGGTAGGCAACATCATAGAATTTCATTTGATAGTCAGAAACACTTGAGGTGTTTTAATGCTTCTTTTTCATATTCATGCTGCTAACTTCAAGATGAACCTTGTGGTAACTAAGATATTTAAGTCATCATGCTAAAAATGATGATGACCCTGAAAACGAAGGTGGTGATTGATACTGATAATGAGGGTAATGTTGTGGACCAAGATCATGGATAGTGTAGACATCAGATCAAACCTTTTATTACCTGTGATTTCTGCCTCTTCGTATGCCCTCTATGGAAGGGTAATTTCCCATAGAGCCTAAAGTCAGTATGTCAGAGGAAGAAAGTCAATAATGACCCGCCTAATTTTTATTTAGTGTCACCGTCACTTTAACTTGTGAGAGACGGAAGCTGAGTCAGAAGTACAAATAGCAGAAAGTGAACCAAAGAGTTGGCCATTCACTAAAAGAGAACCAGGGCTTCGCCCCTGAGAATGTTGGAACAGCTTTATGTTTCAGAGGCTAGTATTTACCTTTTGGAGGAATTTTCTTCTATTATTGTGCCTCCACAAGTAAACTTCAATTTGAGATAGCTGAAAAGAATATCACGTTGTTCTTCTATAAGTACAAGGGTTACACTTTTCTTCTGAAAATGATTACATATATTGTCCAATGATATTGGCCCTAAATGACCTTTACTGGTAGTTTGAAGAACTTTTTATTATAATTTAATGGGAACAACTCAGTTGTAGAGATGTATGTTGAAAATAAGCACTGAAATTTTTCTTACTTTGTTTTATCGATTTTGCTTTTAATTGACAGGATATGTTTCCAAAGTAGAAGGCCAAATGCTTGACATTTGAAAAGGATTTCTTTATAATGGATCCACAGAAGCAATTAGAGCTATTTCATGTTGATTGCAGCTATAGCAAGTAGGCTCAGGTGGCTCATTCAGAGAATAATGAAAATTCCATTTATTCAAGAATTAGAGAAATAAGGGAAGGAAAGAAGTTAAGGAAGGAAAGGAGGGAAGGATGGAAGACCGAAGGGTTGGAAGGAGGGAAGGATAGAAGACTGAAGGGTCGGAAGGAAAAAGTGCTGTTTGCGTTCAATAACTTACCCACTAATGAAATGCCGTTTTCTTACACAGCTCTATGATTGCTTATTCCTCATTTTAAGGATAAAGAAAATATAGTTCAAAGCAATCATTCTACGTTATTTGTTGATGGGGCTGGAAGGATGGCTCAGCAGTTAAGAGCACTGTTTTTTCTTGCAGAAGACCCGGGTTCGAATCCCAGCACCCACATGGCAACTAACAACAGTCTGTAACTCCAGTTCCAAGGGATCCGACAGCCTCTTCTGCCCTCCACGGGCATTGCACGACACTGTTGCATATACCCCCATGCAGGCAATACATGCAATAAACATAAAATAAAAATAATAAATAAGATATTTTAAATTATCTGCTGTTGATTAATGGAGGAGCCAGAGAATTAGCTGGCTTTATTTAATTAGGAAATCAGGGCTTCATGCTCTTTCTCCTTGTAATATATGTATCATGATGGATGATTTGGAATGAGATACATGTACTGTCAAAGGGTTTTAAATAAAGGTCTAACTGCAGTGGAATAAGGTGGTTAGGGGGAGCACCCAGAGGTGAAGAGCTTCAAAGAGTCGATGAAGTGGTTCTGTTGACTTTGAAGAGAGAGTACAGAGGGACACATCAGAAAAAAAAAAAAAAAAACACCTGTCCTTGAGCATTGACCGGATGCCAGGCAAGCCTTGGGTGATAGGCAGAACATGGGCTTTAAGCACAGCCTTTTGGAAATGATCACTTTGGTACCATGTTGTGCATAGCAGAGCTGGAAACAGAATGTTTGGAGTTCAGGCAGCATCAGGAATCTGAGGTTTGGGTGAGATTTATTAGAAAAAGAGACATATCACAATGTATATGGACTAAGGTTTTTCAGTTTATTTTTACAAAAAAGTGGAGAGATATATATGGATTAGTCCTGTTTGGTCATTGGAGGTCATCAATTACCATCTTCTTTATTTTCTATATTGTTCACTAATTTTATTTCAGCTTAATGAATTTATAAACTATTAACAGTGTCATTAGTAACTGCAACATGTGCTAGCTTTCATGAAGATAATTGCATTGCATTAAATCCGAAATCTTACTTTAGAAGCAATTAAACATGTATTTTCAGGACATTTTTAAGATTTCAGAGTAATATGTGTATAGGATTGCCATATAGGACAAAAGTGAATAAAATAAGAAAAATAAAAGGTTTTCTTGTGTATACATGTGCACTTCAGAAGCAGTTAATTTTGACAGTGTCTAAAGATCTCTGTGACTTTTCTTTCCCCCCATGTATATATAATACACATATCTCATATGTATATAAGATACACATATCATATATAGATAGATATAGATAGATATATAGATATATAGATAGATCTCTCTATCTATCTATCTATCTATATATATAAATAAAAAATTCACCCTCAGAGTAGTTGATCTCCCCTTCATTTACTCCTCTCATCTAACGTTCTCTTCTAAAAACCTGATTTGAACAAGGGTGTTCCAAGGTTCCTTGTTTCCATATCTGGTGAGCCTAATTGTCCTTCTCTATTGGTACTGGATATTTGTCAACCATGCACCTTATTTTGCCACAGTGAGGGACCAAGAATAACTGAAGCTACTGGAGTAGTTGGTGAAAGTGAAGAAGTATCAGACTCCTTGAAACTCTGACAACCTTGGTCAGTTCATTTTGTAACAACATATTGTCGTATACTAGAAGATTTAAGCAAAATTCTTGCTTGTCACATCTCTGAAATCTGGTGAGTCCAAGATCAAGATTAAACACAAATCCATCATCTGCTGAGGGACTAACTTGCCCTGACCCACACACAGTATGGAGGAAAGAGGAAGTCGGCGTCATCATAATCTTTCTAATATGAGTACTGATCCTATTAGGAGGAATCCACCCTCATGATCTAACCATTTCACAAAGGGTTCTCTCCCAAAACTATGTTAGAATTATGATTGTAACATGAGTTTTGGATGGATGCAAACTATCAGTCTATAATACTGAAAAATCAAATGCCATCCCTGTGCATTTATTTAGTTTTATTTTATTTTTTATTTTATATGTATGAGTACTTTGCTTGCATGTATGGAGGTGCACCTTGTACATGCAATACCTACGGAGACCAGAAGAGGACATCGGATCCCCTGTAAATGGAGTTATAGAATGTTGTTAGCATCCCTTTGGGTGCTGGGCACATATCCCAGGTCCTCTGCAAGAACAGTCAATGCTCTTATCCAGTGAACTATTGCTCTAACCCCTTTGCACATTTCTGAACCACATTTTTAAGATCTGTGTAAAAGCCTGGTATGGTGCTCAGTTCTGCAATCTCAGCATGTGGAAGGCTGAGGTAGGAGAATTTCCATGATTTTGAGGTCACCTTGGTGACCTCATGGTGAGTTCTGGAGGCCAGCATAGACTAAAGATGGCCAAGAAATAAAACCTCTTTGGAAGACAGAAACCCATTACAACTTGACTGTAGTCACAGAGAGACATGAACTCATTTTGGCAGAGCCAAATACCCTCTCCTATTCCAATTAATAGTCGAACCTCATTAACGGTTTCCATGTGAAGCCTTCAAGCAACAGGAGCTGAGGATATGATTATTTTCATTTCAACTGAAATGAATCCCTTTGCATCACTGGAGAGCTCACTGGTAAAAATGTAATTATGTGCCTTTGCCCATGAATAGCACTTATACATCATTGTATACATCACAGAAATCTTATTTTATGAATTAAACACTAGGCTTATCTTTCATGATTGAGAGAATTTTGGGAGGAAAAATGGAAAGATTCTAATTCTGCATTATTCTGAGATCTCAATCAACTGATACAAAATATTCATTCCCTTAGCCCATAGCCAAAATTATGAGCAAGTATTTCAGCTACCTTGAAGATGAAGAGATAGTCATCCCTAAACTCCCAGTGTCACATCTATTATCTGGACTCCCCTGATTTATATAATCACTGTAGTTCAACTGGCCTTTTAATAATTCTATCGTGCTTCTGTCTTTGAACTTATATCTCTTAAATAACTGAGAGGCAAAGATCAAGTCCATTAATTTTCCCACTTTATTTCAGAAGATGATGATTATACAGAAGTAATCATATCAGATATGTTTTAAATAGTTTATTTTTTTGTTTTATGTTTGTGAGTACATTGCCTGCACATGTCTAAATGCACCCAAGTCATGCAATGCCTGCAGAGGTTGGAAGAAGACATTGGATTCCCCTGAAACTAGAATTATGAATAGTGGTTAGCACCATGTGGGTGTTGGTAATCAAACACATTTCCTCTGTAAGAGCAGCTAGCCAGTGTTCTTAACTTCTAAGCCAACACTAGATATGTTTCACTTTTTGCATTTTTTGATCTCCTTCATATTTTTGGCAAGCCACACTGGTTCATAGTTCTTTCTGTGTGTTTGAAATTGTTTCCTAAGATTGAGATAAAGGAAAGCTGTGTCTGTTTGAAAGGACCAAATGACTGCAGCAGAATGGAGAGAGCCTGGGTTTTGTGATTCAGATGTCTAATCTTTCATGGGCCTGGGAGATAAATTAGCTAACAGCTAATGAGAGAGAAGATGTAAAAGGATGACTAATAAGTCTGGGGTACAGTGAGGTAAGAGAAATAACTTGTGTTCTGTGGTATAATAAGATTACTGTGGTTGACAACAGTTGATGTGATGTTGTGCTGTAGAGGGGACCATTCTGAACCTTCTCAAAGCAGGAAAATGGAATATGTTGGAGGTGATAGCAATGCACGTTACACTGACCTGACCATTGCACACTGTAAACACAGACAGAGGGTCGCATTTGTACCACTATGTCCAATTACCACCTGTCAGTGTAAAAATGTATATTAAAAAAGCAGAGGAAGACTGTGGATGGAACATGAGTCAATGACATTGGGTCCCAACCTCAGTATCAGAGATGGGGATAAGCAGATCAAAGCCCAGGAGTAGGACTGAAATCAAAGGCAGGGGTTCAGAAGAGCAAACCTCCCAATTCCCGATTCATGTTACAACCTTCAAAAATTAATAAAATTAAAATTGGTTGTTTCATTTTAATTAAAGAAAGTAAATTAGATCATGTTCTTAAAGAAATTTGATTCCTCCTATAACCTAAATGTGACTTTAGCTATCAGCTTGAATAAAATAGTAGTCACTCTTTCAGGACAAAATTTTAAAGGCCACAGAGTATCCACAAAGCTCTACCACTGACACCAATTACTGTGGTTTAAAGGGTGGTAATAATTCCCAAATGACAAGGTATAAATATAATTTCTCACTCCAAATGTTCCTTTATAATTCTCTCTTGGAGAATGGGGAGTAATACAGAAGCACGGCCGTTTGCATAGACAAACATAATTTTCCTCGCTGCAATTACTGCAGCCTGTCTTGTGATATCCTCAGTAGTAGAATTTTCACTACACCAAAGAAGCTGTGTATTCCTCAGCAATATTCTGGACAGATGGATTAGATTGCTCATCTTGTGCCTCTTTGGAATACTACACAGTTCCCATTACAGTAGGTAGCTATGACTCCATGATGTAGGACACAGAAGTTTACGTGAGGAAATACTAGTTTTATTATAGTCCCTGTTCTAACTTCAGCCACCTTTTATTTTAGTTCACTTTCACTATTTTCTGATACTTAAAAATTGACCTTTATCTTCTTCCAGTAGAACACTAGAATTAAAAATATTTATGGTTTGCAGTAATGCATTCACTTCTATGGCAAAACGTTGCCAGTTGGTGTTTTTCTCTGCTATTTCAAAAGATGATTACATGTTCACAATTTACAAGGTATTGTACACATTTCAGCAGGAAATTGTAAGCCTTTATCTTTTGACAGCAAAAAAGAATTACTGCCCTCTTTTAAATAGCCTCCTTATTTTATCCAAATAAATGATTCATGCTGGAGACTTCATGATGTCTTTTGTTGGTTTCTGTGAATTTCAACACAGATAGTCAAAAGGGAAAAGAAGTAATGCATTTCTGAAAATTTCAGCAAATTATAGGTTTTATATGGGAAGGAGGATGCATTCAAATATCTTTAGTTCTGGTTTCTTCTTCCTTCTATGCTCTATTAAAGTGAAGCCTAGAGGAAGGAACAGAAATAAACGAGAGTGTAGCAAGGGATATTTTCCTTTTTTCTGCAGTGACTGCTCAGTGCCCAGTTAGTTTTATTATCCACACAGGAACAAAAGACAGTAAGGGATGGATGGCCTTCCTGAAAAACACCTACTAACATTTTCAGAAAACTCCTTTTTTATAATAACATCAGGATTTGGGTAGTGTGACTTCAGACATTTTTAAGTGCAAATTTCAGATACTAAAAGTAAACTAGCCATAAATTTATGCAAACACAGTAATCTTAATTATGGTAGTACTTTAATGGTGGGATATTTTTTGCAACTCTGGGGTTCAATTCCAGGACAGTGTACATACTAAGTAAATGCTATGGTTTGGGTATCACCCAGTTCCTTGCTTATAGTTTATATAGAGTGTGTGTGTGTGTGTGTGTGTGTGTGTGTGTGTGTGTGTGTGTGTGTGTGTTTGGGAATACATACTTGCCTTACACTTACTTGGGCTTTAAGCTCAATAATTCTTGTAGCTTTGCCTACAGCCATGTTTCTCTGCGAAACAGCTGGTCTGTGAGTAAGCATTAGTTCAAGGTACTGAATACATTCCTTAAGATCAATTAGGTGTTGCTCCCACTTCTTTTTGTCCAGATCCTTAGGATTCTTCAACTTCATTGATGATTTTGTTCTGGTAGGGTACCTGCTCATTGTATGATACTTATTGTCATCCCTTGCTTGTACATACATGGTACTTTGAAGCTCCATCATCATTTGTGACAGCTAAAACTATCTCTGTCATTGCCAAATAACTCTATTTGAAGAACAATACCCTTAACAGAGCCACTGTTCCAACATATGCACACATTTGACCTCCCTGGAATTGTCAGAGATGAGTACACAAGAAACACCAAATGTTTTGTGTGCTCAGATGCTTTTCTGTCTAAACTGCACAGAAGCCTGTTGAATTGTTATGAATAACACATACTCATATGTACACACACACGTTTGCATTGGAGTTCAATGAAAATCTCAATGTTTGTTTTATATTGATCATAGTAAACACTGAAACAGTGATTTGGACTGTATAATATCAAGTATTTAAGTCATTTTCAGAAATATAGAACATATCACCATCCCTTATGTAACTTGGAAACCAGGTGTTGTGTTTTCTTATCAATACTTCCTAATTGTTGGAAGAATTTTAATGATAATTTCATCTTTTGTTTTTTTTTTCTTTGTAGGCCGTACTGAAATCTTATCTATAGGAAGTCAATAGTTTTCAGTATAGTTTTCTTTGAATAAGAATAACATAAAAGATAATATATTCAGATACTTGAGATGATGTAATGGGTAACTAAATCTGTACCTAAAAATAATTACTAATCCCCCAAGTTAAATGATTTATTTATAACTGGAAAAGTCAGTACAAAAAATCTAATATTCCAGTTCCTCAAAAATCTTCATCAGGAATTTATTTTGAAGAGTCTTTGGGATATAAAAGAAGAAATGCTTTGAAATTTCAAGCATTTGAAAGACCTAGTATTGACTTCCAGTTCTGTTTTTTTTTTTTTTTAGGCTCTAAGTATCCAAAAATGGCTAACATCTTAGAACACAGATTATCCTGCAGAAGAAGAAAAAGGCAAACCTGAGAAACTTGTAAATTCCTAAGCATGATAAAAATCCATAATAGAAATTATCCTAAAGGAAAGAATATGTCTTCTGTCCAAGAATGCCAGGCAATTTGTGAATCCTGTAAGACAATGGAAGAAAAAAGAGAACTGAGTGACACCTGTAATCAAAAGAAAAGGTCTATAAAATGAATTGGAATCATGTAGCTTCAGAATAAAACTACTAACGGGTCTAGTCCTGCAGAACAAGGGCAGAATCATGATTCATTTTTACAGTGACTGGCAGCAACCTTCCAATGTAAGCTGCACATCAGCTCTCTGCTTTTACGTAAGCACAGCCAAGCATCCGTATCTGCATCCTTTCAATGGTCACCTTCCTACAACTCTGAAAAAGGTTAGCCCCCATCCCTGCCACAATTCCTCCCTAATTTTCTAGACTTGTCACAGAACTGATCCCTTTGGAATAAAAAGGGTAGTGTATTTGGCAAATTTCCAGGAAGATGTGGCAGAGAAAGGATGTTCATTCAATCATTAAAGCATTTGAGAAATGGGATGTTGAAAATTTCAGGAATCTGATCTTTCAGACACAGTACATTATTCCTTTCTTTATATACTGACTTTAATGTCTCTGCCATCAGAGGAGCAATGTCATAAGCACTGATCCAACTTCCTTTCAGCTCATAGCAAACATCTGCTATGCCCCCCTGCCCGGAGACCCAAATGTGAAGGAGATTCTCTGTTAATGACCTCACTCATGAGAGAGAGAGAGAGAGAGAGAGAGAGAGAGAGAGAGAGAGAGAGAGAATCTGAAGAATTACTGGCATTGGAAATTGCTTCCTTGATGTTCAGTCCTGATATGAAACTGATGACAGAGTTTTCTATTGAACATTACTTTTAAACTATGTGACTTTTATTTTTTAATGTATATTTTTATTCAATTTTTATGAATTTCATAAAATACATCTTAATCATACTTAGACCCCCCCACCTGCGTCCTCCATAGCCCACACACAGGATTTCATGCATTCTGTCATATATGATAAAGCCTATCATCTCTCAGTGTGAGTTCATCCACTGGAGGCTGTTCAGCCTCTGTAGTCTCACTCCTTCAGTGAAGATCAGCTCTCCCTCACTTAGCAGTGATCAGTTGCCAATAGCTCTCTGGCTCAGACTGGGGCCTCTTGCCTATTTTCTGAGTTCTGTTATTTCTTATCTGATTGAGTTTGCATGGGGCTTGTGCATGCTGTCACCATTGCTATAAGCTCATATGACCATAATGAACATTACTTTTTAACATCAAGAAACATGTGTATATTTTTAAATATGAAAGATATATAAATAATGGCATTGTAAATGCATATATTTACCACTTAGTCCCCTAAAGAACTTGCTTACTGACCTATTTCTCTTCATCCTTGAAACATATGACTGCTAAATTTTTTATAATTTTCCTTTTCTTTTGTAGAGAGTCATTGCATTTGTTTGGATGTCTGTGAATAGACATTGTTACAATTCACTTACATTCCCTGAGGTGCAGCATCCTACTCTGTTCTTGGTGATGGGTGTGTGATATTTTCAAACTTTGTTACAGCAAACTGTATTCTAGTCAATGACACCCAATGAACACGTGCAAAAATTCTCTAGGTCACGGGTTTAGAACTGCAAAAATCTGGATTGTAGGATAGGAAAGTGCATTTGCAAAAATAAGTAAAAGCAAAAGTTTCTCAAAGGGAGATACACCTTTAACACCTCATCATCTGACTATCAATGAGTAGACAATCTTCAACGCTATTGTTATTATTATTCAGTGACTGACTATTCAATTTTTCTACTTGTGAAGTGC
This sequence comes from Nannospalax galili, assembly GCF_000622305.1. Taxonomy (NCBI): domain Eukaryota; kingdom Metazoa; phylum Chordata; class Mammalia; order Rodentia; family Spalacidae; genus Nannospalax; species Nannospalax galili. Next base: position 3,425,295 of record NW_008351640.1, on the reverse strand, counting down.
CCATTTGATACTTTGCTCAATTATAATTTATTTGTCAATTGCTAAATTCTGTATTCACTTGGATTGTAGTCCTTTGAGAATGTGTTTGTCCCTTGTTGTTTATGACTCATTCTCTCAGTTTTGACATTCTTGATTATTTGAATTTGATGACAGTTAATGGATCTGCTATTTTATTCTGCTTCATACTCTGTGTGTGTGCATTTGTAAAGAGATATTTGCCCAATTTCGTCCAAAAATTGCATTACAGTGTCCTCTAAACATTTAGAATATTTGCCACTCAGATGTTACTTTTAAGTACACTGTGCAAATTTTCGCCAGCTTTAAGACAGCGACAGAGTGTAACTATTGCTCTGGGAATAACTAAATTTTCCTTGTGATATCTGTTGAAAATTTCAATGTTTCCCATTAAAATTTCCAATCATAATAAATGATGTTCCGACATATGTATACTTCACTTTCCCTGTGTCAAATTTTATGTTCTGTTTTATCTTTTTTTCCCCCTTTGGCAGTGTTCACCTACTCTTTAAATACTTTTATTAATTGTGTGGGAACTTCATAAAATATATTTTGATCATAATTTCCACTTTGCCTAGTTCTGTCCCACCTACCTACCCACCCAAATCTGTGCTCATTTTTTCCCCCATTTTTCCTGAATATAACTTTCCCAAATATTCTTGTGTGTGGAGGCTGCCCTGGATTGCCATTTCCTGGCCAAGGATCACACACTTAGAGAAAACCGTCTCCTGTTGTCCCAGAAACTACCAAATGTCAATAGTTCTTTAGCTAGGGATGGGACCTCATGCCCACCTCCCCCACTCCATGTTGGGATTTTGTCTGGCTTGAGCCTGAGTAGGTCTTATGTATGCTGTCACAATTACTGTAAATTTATATGCACAACTGCCCTGCTGTCTGGAAAACACTACTTCCTTGCAGTATTCTACTACCTCTGGTTCTTAAAACCTTTCTGGTCTTTTTCCTCAGATGTTCCTGAGCCTTAGTGAGAGGAGTGTGACACGGATATCCCATGAGGCTCTCCAGTTAGGGGCAAGCACACCAGAGTCTCATTCTCTGCATGTTGATCAGTGCACTAATTGCTTTCTATTGCAAGAAAAGGCTTTTCTGATGAAGGTTGAGAGACAGACAAGAGGAAATATCTGTCAAGAAGATATTACAATCCTAAACATATATGCACTAAACACAGTGTTGCCCGATTTCATAAAAAGAAACAGTAGCAAACCTAAAATCATAGTCTAACCCCAAAGCAGTGAGAGCACATGACCTCAATATTCCACTCTCACCGATAGGTTGTCCTAACAAAAATTAAATAGAGAAAACCTAGGACTAAACATCATAGAATTTAACAGACATCTACTGAACATTCCACATGAAAACTAAAATGTTCACATTTTTTTATATTCTCCTTCTACAGATCATTGAAAGTCAACTTGACAAATGCTATAAGTTGAAACAACTGTAAAGAGTGTATGTGCTAGATAATGCAAAGACATAACTGTTCAAAGTACCAAGTACAAGTGACTGTGAGTAGTCAGCTATGGATGGATCATCTATATCCATCTCCTCCCATTAAATTCTAAAGGAGCATCATGTGGGAGGGTGGTTGACATATTGGGAGGAGAGTTGTGAGATGATTTATGGGCATAGCATAACTGTTGCACATATCCACTCACAGCAGCAGTGGTTACCTGCACAAGATTTGAACATGCCAGTCAAAATTCCAGCATGAATGGGGGATGGTCCCTGAGCTGCAGCCATGACAGAGGAGATATTGGCAGTTGATGGCTTCTTAGGGAGGGAGAACTACACTCTTTTGGAGACAGTGCCACTGTCAGGTTGCCCACACCCCAGTGGACAGGCCCACACTATGCCCTCATGGGAAGTACTAATGAAGTTTGTAAGGAGACATGGAGAGGGACACTAAGGGGACCTGGAGGGAGGTAGGTAGTGTTGCCTCCATGTCTGTTATGGACTCCCCTGAATTTATGCTCTTGTCACTTCTGTGACACAGGCAGCTGCATTTTACAGGGAGGGTAATAGAGGAAAGGAGAGGCATTGAAAACAACCTTGGACACTGTCTTTTCTAGTCTTTTTGTTTTGTCTGAACCATAAGTTTCAGTAATTTTATATATTTTACAAACTGAAAAATTTTGATTAAGAAACACAATTATATTTAAAGACACACACATACACACACACACATACACACACACTTATATATATCTGAGAGGGAACAAAACCTAGACTACATTTCCAAATATCTAGTTCAGAAGGTCATTTTAAAATTGTCTTTATTATATAGTGAGTTCTCGGTGAACAATTCTTGGCAGGATATGTACCAATCCTCATAACTTCTCTTTTACAGTAAATGTTAATATTCTTAGAATTGAAGAAACAAATTCAGAACACTCAGACAAATTTCAAAAACTTATTAAGCATCAAAGTGTCAGAGGAGAGCTCCTGCCTCTGGTATATTGGTCTTCAGTTCTTATGCACTTATAACACACTCCAAGTGAATGTGAGAATAGTTTCCTAGCATTCCCAGGTTGTACAGGCAGTACCTTGTCAACACAAAGTTTCTACTGAATAGGCTGACTTGTTCCATCCAGAGTTTGAATAAATGGCAAAACTAGAGTCTGGTTAAGAGCACACTTCTTTCATTACTATTCTCAGAGCAAAATATTTTAAGTTTGAAACTTAAAATATCAAAGAATCCATTGAATTGACAAGGATATCAGGATATGATGTTTTTGTTTAATGATGATATTTTCAAATCTATCTTACATAATGCTTAAATATACTTCCAGTTTTAAGTGTTATGGTTGAAATACAATGTGTTTGTTAAAGGGACCACAACACACTGTGTTAATTTTGCTGTCCTTTCTTTACCTTCATTTTCTTTTTTCTTTTTTTTCCTCACAAACATATTTGAATACAGAAGCTCCTGTTTAATAATTATTCAACAGTACTTTATAGTATCTAGCTTTGACATTCAACTCCTTAAAACATCCTATGCATTCAGGACACAAATGTTTTTGCTATAGGATATTTTAGAAATTGAGTTATTATAAATTAATCTGTTTTAAGTTGAAAATCTAAACAAACAAAATGACAGTTATTTGAATAAAATATAACATTGTACAGTGTAAGCTATATCTGAGGAAATATTTAGTTTTTAAGATACGTCTAGTCTGAAAATATCTATGAAGTAAAGCAAGACAAATGAACGTCAAGTCGCCCTTGGTATCAGGACAAACTTAATTAAGTCACTAACTTAATCAAACCTCCCTAAAATCTCCTAAGTAATTGCAAGTGGCATCGATTTATCCTTCCCTTTAGTCCTCCTGAGTTATTAGATGTGGTTATTTTATATGACTACCGCATTATTCTACAAAGAAGTTTGCATTTTAGTTTTAGGGTTTTAACTTTTATTGCAAATGTTAATGTAACATTAAAATTCAGCACTAAGTTCCCAGGAGCAAAGAAATGCAAAGGGCAAGGTTTCCTAATGTGATTAATTTGTTATTCTATCTTAGGCTCCTCATTAGGACATACATTTATGTTTCCAACTTACGAATTAAAAAACATTAAGCCTAGGACCTTCTTTGATGATTTTACCCAAAGGGAAGAAAATAGGCAGTTATTTTTCATTATTCAAAATCAAGGTGTTGTTTTCTTTTTTAAATCTACAGCCATAGATCATATTCCATTGCACTCTGAGATCACCTTGGTTCGTGAGCATGTGCGTGTGTGTGTGTTTCTCTCTCTCTCTCTCTCTCTCTCTCTCTCTCTCTCTCTCTCTCTGTGTCTGGATTGGATGTGAGGAAGTTAGGGGACACAATATGGCATCTGTCCTATTGTCATCTATCTCATGGGAGGTGCCTGCTACTGCTACAGGCTTTATATGGCCTATGAGGATTTGAATTTAAGTTCTTATGATTCTATGGCAAGTGCTTTATCTACTGAATGAGCCTTTTGATTGTGTGTGTGTGTGTGTGTGTGTGTGTATGTGTGTGTTATCCCTGATTCTTTATTCAAGTCACATCTGCCTATTATGAAACAAATTAACCCAGAAGCAAAATATTATTTAAAATTGATAAGATAAACACCATCTTGTATTTACTGTGTAAAAGAAACCTATACGTCCATCCAAAACCTATACATCCATCCATGCTAGGATCATTTCTTGCATAAAACATCTTTCCACCATAGCTTATAATATTATTTTAAATAACTGAAAGATGCTTTGGGAAATACTTCACCATATTGTTTGATTTTTATTTTTAAATATATTTGTGATAGTTTTATTAAGATCTAGAGAATAAGAGACTGCAGAGTGTGTGTCCCTGGGCAGGAATCCTGTATTAAACCTATTCCACCCATTGCTCAGGGATTATTGTAGAAAAGGGAAAGAAAGATTGTTAGAGCCAGGGTTGGATCATGAACTTAAGGAAACAGAGTCTCCCAGGCCTCTGGAAACTTCCCATCTGAACTTGCAGCCTACCTCTAGTGGACATCTGGGTACAAATGCCTGGCTTTATAGGCCTTAACATATATGACAAAATGCATGAAATCTGATGGGGTGTAGAAGGGAGTGCAGATGGGGGAGGGGTCTAAATATGATTAAGATTTATTGTATGAAATGCACAAAAATTCAGTAAAATATTGATTAAAAAAGAAGGGAAATGAAATAAAAGGGAACTTGTATATAGGAAAAAAAAAGATTCATTAAAATATGTACGAATAAAAACATTTTTAGTAAAGAAGGATTTGTCAATGAAGATGGAGATATTTGGATGGTTTTTAAAAATGTGATAGAAAATTAAAAACCCTAAACAAGTTAAAGAAAAAAGAATATACCCCATTATAAAAATACAGAAATTTTCTCACAAAAATAATCAAGTACTTTGCATTGTAGCTATAAAAATATCTTTAAATCTTTTTCTTCCTCATTTTGTATTAGTTCTTTGAGAATTTAATACAGTGCATTTTGATCATATTCATCCTCTTGTCCCAACTACTTCAAGGTTAACACTTCCTTCCTTCCCTGCCCACCCCCCATTTGTGTGCAGCTTGTGCTGTGCATGCCCCTGGGGTGTGGCCACAATGTGGCCCGCCTAGAAGAGGTCATGCAATTGACCCTCCTTCTCCCAGCATCTGTCACTTGCTGATACTTTCGCAGCAAGGTAGGACATCAAGGTTACCTCCACTCTCTATGCTGGGATTTTGTCTGGATTTGAGTTTCTACAGGTCTTGTGCATGTTTTCACATCCTCTGTGAGTTCATTTTTGCAGAAGATAACCCAACTTCTAAGGATAACTTAGCTATATTTAATACCGTGGTGTTGTGCAAATCTGAAGTTTAAACTTGGAGATCAACTCAAGAGCTCGCTGTAATAGAATGATGAAGTGACTTAATTTTGGCTGTCTCATGACTTAAATGGAACCACTCTATAACTTACCTTGTTGAATTATCATGAGGATTAAATTAGTTAAGATAATTATTCCTAAATATATATCTCTATAAATATATGTGACCTTAACTTTCACATTGATATATTTTCTTATTCCTGTAACATATAACGATCATTTAAAACTTTAAGAATTATTTAAATTTCTACATGACTTTTTAAATTTTATAGCATTTCAATTCAATTTAAGATCATTCTCAAAGAACATATTTTGTGCTTTTGCATTTTGGTCTATATGTTTTCATACAGAACTTGTTACAATCAAATGTGTACATGGCCTATAGGTGCATTTAAAGTGAGACATGAATGATTTGGGAGCTTGGCATAAAGACATGTACCTGTAATCTCAGCAACCAGTAGGCTGAGATAGGAAGAGCCTCACTGTCTCAAAAAGTCAACATAGGGGCCAAAGAAATGGCTCAGCATTCAACAGCATGGGCTGCTCCTACAGAGCACCAGGCTCCAGTTCCCAGCTGCACATGCTGGCTAACATCCACCCATAACTCCAGTTCCAAGAGATTCAACACCCTCTTCTGACCTCTGAGGGCATGTTCAACACAGGTACACTTACAAATACATAAGCAATATACTCACATACATATTTTTTTAAAAAAGATAAATAAAATGTGTTTTTCTTAAATATGATAAAAAGAATGAAAAGCAAATTAATTAATTAAAGGCTAATGGTTTTTAAAATAAAATGCAACAATGAGTCTTCTATATTTAAATATAATTACATATGCATATAGAGATCTACATTTATAAAATAATTACTTTCAGTTCTTAATATTTTCCATGAAAATATATTAAGATTATTAATAATAATAAGTAATAATCGCTAAGCTTTTACAATGTACCAGCCATTGTCTTAAGCATTTGACATTGCTTGTATTAGTTAGCTCTTATCACAATATTAGTGTAGAAATTATCATCCTTTATTTTCAGCTGAGGAGACAGTGGTCCAGAGAGATGACTTCCTGAGTTCACAAGGGCTTTCTGCCCAGTATCCTGCTCTTTACAGTATACTCAGCAACCTGTAGCTTACATACAGATATAGTTAATATGAAAGGCCAAAGTTGAAGTTTCTTGCTTGAGATGCTAGGTAGGCGTCATACAATTACCTAAATGGCTAAATGCATATAACTCATAGATGAGTCAGAGATTGTGATGTGAAGCGAGTTAAGGTGAGTCTGATTCTCCATTCCCTTCTTTAGATAGGTATTAGTATTTTTTTAATGTTTATAGACATCCCCAAATAGGACCTGATCTGAGTGGAAATGCCTGTAATACCAGCTTCTGAAAAGGCTGAGGTAGGACAATCATGAATTTAAGGCTAACATGGGCAAAACAGAAAGACCATGTGTCAAAAAATGGAAGTAAGGAAAGAAGGAAGAAAGGGAAGGAGAGAAGGAGGGAGGGAGAGGAAAATATAGTCTTTACTGAAATGTGAAAATATATACAGTTGAGGATTTAAACATAAGACAAACTTTCTATATAATTCTTTCAGTGGCTCATGCTCTTTATTAAGCTGATAACATTAATTAGTAAATGAAACAATGTCAACAAACATTTAACATATTTGAACAAGAAAATATGTCAATATCAAGAATAATTAAGAATCTTGTACACTGTTAATTTACTAATCACTGCTTAATTTAAACTCAGCTCCTTTCCACATGGATGAAATACATATTTCTAATTCATAATGAAGCAGGTGGATTCGCTTTTGCCTCGATTAGCTGTAATCTTTGAGTTTTCCCTAAACTGATTGTTCTGTCTCTTTTTGAGGCTAATTGTTTTAAAGAATTCCATGAATAAGTATTGAATGTGTGTGTATATATATGTATGCAGTATATATTAGGTTGAACTAAATAAATTAATTGTATACATGTGTCTTGAATTCTTCAAAGTCTCAGTTTTTTCTACAATATTACAGAGTAAATTAATGAGATAATTATCTAAATACAATGAGAGCAGATATTAAACACAATATCTGGAAGTTTATAGTGATGTAATGACCCATGTAAATATTAAATATACAGGTCTGGCAAGTGGAATTTATTATTTTGAATTAAAATTTGGTAATTACAGTTCAACCAATATGTGGTTGTTTTGTGTTATTTGACTACAAACCTAAGAAATGAGGAAGAGAGACAGCCAATGCAAATTGTGTCTTTTTAGAGTCAATGATGAACTTCACCAAATTTCTGATATTTACTAAAGACCAAATTCATATGAACCAAAGGTCTTCAGAATGCGAGGAAACTGTTCATCAGAAGCTACTTTAAAAAATGGAGAACATGTTTATAATACAAAAATAATAGGAAGCAAATATTCATGTAAGAGAAAATTGTTTTTGTTGATTGTTTCCCCAGTTTAATTATTAACTTCTCTTTAGTCCACCCTCTATTTCCATGTCTTATTTTTTAGGTAATTCTTTTTTATATGTTTGAGTGTTTTGCCTATATGTACGGAAGTGCATTACATATGTGCAATGCACGGAGACCAAAAAGAGTGTGTAGGATCCCCTGGAATTAGTGTTATGGAGGGTTGTTAGCTGCCATGTGGGTGGTGGGACCTGAACCCAGGTCTTCTGCAAGAGCAGCCAGCACTCTTAACCACTGTTACCCCTTCAGCTGCTTCTGTGTCTTAGATCTTTGTATTATTTTAAAATTTAGATTCAGTATATGAATGAAAGTATATATTTGTTTTTCCAAGTATGATTTGTTTTGTAATCTTTTGTTCTATACATTTTCTACCAAATAGCACACTTTTAAGTTTATATCTAAATAAAATTTCATAGAATACGCCTGTGGCATTTTCTCTATCCATTCCTCTTTCAGTGGACACCTAAGTTGATTGTGTCACATGGGTATTATGAACAATGCCAAATAACACGAATGAGCCATTATCTCCATAATACACTGATTTAAGTGTTCTCCAGATATATAACCAGGAATGGTATAATTGCATGATATTTAATTTTTAGAGTGTTTTGAGAGAGAATCTCCTTCACTGTAGCTCCAGTGACCTGGAACTCGCTATGTAGATGAGGCTTATCTCCATCTCACAGAAATCTACCTGACTCTGCCTCCCCAGTGCTGGGATCAAATGTGTGTGATACTGAACCCAACTAATTTTAGTTTTTGGAAGAACCTCTATAGTGATTTCCATAATGGCCAGACTTATTTATTTTTCAAGTAACACTGCATAAGATTTCCTTTGTCCCACAAACACTTGCCAGCATTTGTTGTTGCATGATATGGTCATGATAGCCATTCTGAGTAATGTGACATGGGATTTCAACATAATTTTAATTAGATTTTCTTGGTGGGTGTTAATTTTTTTTAAAATAAGTATTTGATATTTGTACTTTTTTGAGAACTATCGGTAAAATTTATTTGCTCATTTATTGATTGGATGGTATTAGTTTTTGAATTTTTTTTTTGCAAATTTCATGCAATAGATTTTAATCATATTTAGACACCCTTCTTTTCTGCACCCCCAACATTTCCCCCCACAGTAGATTTTGTGCATGCTGTCATATACGTTAAGGCCTATCAAGCCTCCACAGCAGTAGAATAGCATGTATGAATATATACATGTGTGTGCGTGAATATCAACAGTGCTCAAGAGCTATGGGTTTATATAATAGCCTCTCCTGTGGAACCTTTTTAAAATAACAGCAATGTGCTTTGCATAACAGGTTGGCTTTATACATTTTAGATATGAGTACTGAAAGAAAACTCCCTTTTCTCTTTCCAAAGCCAATAATAAATATTAGCGCAAAGAAACATAACCATCTCTTAAAGTCTTTAGTTCTTCATTCCTACAGCATACATATCTGTAACTATGCAATATAAGTAACTGTCAATTTATTTTACTTTTATTTTCTTTGCCTTGGTGTTTTACATCAGTATATTTAAAACATCAGTGTGCAACAGTTGCTGGATAGAATGTTCTTCAAAGTTACTACTATAATTCACTATATTATGCTGAATAGTATGTAGTTATGATAGAATCAAGTTTATATTGCCAGATAAGTGTTACCAAGGATATCAGAATTTGTCTTTTAATCCTTACATAAGAAGGATTATTTTTCCCTCATACTACATGTATTTGTTTTTTCCTTCTAGCAGAGGATTCCAAATATTACTCTGCTCCTCTCCCAGAGTTATGGATCAGGTATCAAATACTAAGCAAGTGTCACTATCACTGAAGTACACCTGTATCACATTATTTTCATTAAATTGTGGCCATAGAGAAAAAGGGAAGAATCAAGTGAAAAATAATATTCAAAAGAAATCTTCTTTTGTATTTGATTTGCATAAGCAATAAAATTATTTTATGCATAATTTGCAGCACTGTAATTTTAGATCAAAGTATTTTTATCTTGCAAACAATAATTTCACATTTCCAGGATAGTGAAACACTATTGAAAAGAAGAATACAATCATAATATTCATAAAAGCATGAAAACGATGAACCTGTGATAAAGATTAAAACACTGAAGTATGTGTCGCTGACACTGTGTGGAACACACATGCATTGGCTGACACACAAACAGACTCAAATTTTCCAGGACAAACAATGATAAACTTTCTTTTCCACAGTTTGTGCCCTCTTTATGAGACAGCCTGCTCTCTACTGAGTAGTTTTCGTGCTACTAAACATTAGCAGCTACTGAGAAACATTTTAAAAGAGAGTCGTGCATCTTTGTGTCTCTTTTGAGCTTTTCCTTCAGTTGGTGTGTCACATTAATGCTACCCTACAGGGAAATAATCAAAGAACTTTAATATAACACTGTGGTTCAGAAAGGAAACATGACAGCAGTACATTATGGCAAATTGAATTTAATGAGCTTCTTAGCACTAGGAGAGTGACTCTTTGAAACAGAAGTTATTCAATTGAGATCGTTTTGATTATAATTAAATCATTTTACATTTACCACGGGGACAAGTTTAATCTTAATTAGACACTTTTACAGGAAGGTGACACCACATGATTTATATTTTATTGATCACATAGTGTGGGATTCATAATGTAAAGAATAAAAAACAATTTGGTTGTCCTTTTAAGGGAAAATGAAAGGATATATTCTCAAGCTTTCCTGAGAGGCTGAGATGGGCAGAGAAGTGGCGAGGGACTAAATCACTGAGATATGCATGATTTATGTATAAACAGTATCAACATTCATTTATTGTTAATCCTGTGAGTTATTATAAAATATAGAAGTTACATAAATATCATTAAATCGAGTGACAAAGTACTTACTGAAATATATCCAGTATAAAGATTCTTGCTTTAGTAGAAAGTGCAATGGAATTCAAGTAAGACAATTTACCATTAATTCTTTCATTTGGTAATTTTTCACTCTTTTGCAGATAACTGACTCTCTTGCGGACAACCTTCATCTCTCTTCAGGTAAAGAGTAATACAGGCTGATCCTCACAGAGTTAGTGTGATAATTGTGTGTGACATGACTGTGAAGTTATGCTATAAAGCTTAGATGGATACACAAGTATAGCATATTAATGAAAGTCCTGATTATGCCATTCCTGGAATGTGTGTCACCCAGAGCTAAGATTTCACACCCTTTAAAGACTTTCATGTGCACAGTATGTGGACACATGGAGGTAAGTGACTAGTACAATACAAAGAAAAGGAAAATAAAGGCAATATGTGCTTCCATAACTGATGTTTTTTTACCACAGTGAAATCTCCAAAGCTTGTCTAATGTTTAAACAACATATTGATATGGCAGGGAAGTGGGGAATTCTGGGTATTTCTTGAAGATTAATGTGTTTGTTGTTGATCACGTTTTAAGATTTTGCTATTGTTCTTTCAGTCATCTGAGATAATCATTCCCAAGAAATTAAAACATTCAGAATTCACCATCCCCTAAATTCCACATAGGAATGGCTACTCCATTAATAGCATGTGGGGATTCAGTAGGAAAACTTGTGTTGGACTGAATTTTAGAGTCCTTAAACCAATTTCTGCTTTAGCTTC
>NW_008351640.1:3405814-3413440 GCF_000622305.1 Nannospalax galili | reverse complement strand
CTTTCTTAGGCAACTCAGTAAGATATTTTTGTATTAAAAGTAGGTGTTTTATAAATAATATGCATATTAAAATATTTGAATTATTTACCAAGCTGTCAATCTTGTGAGTAGATATCTAGTCTATCAGTATTCATAGAGAGATGTTTATGCAGCTAACAATTGTCTGTGTGTTGTGTCTGTGTTTCTTGAATCACTAGAATCCAGCATATAATTTTTTGAATAAAACTACCTTACATATTCAGGTGTTGCTGCTTGGGGATGGAATGAATATCCCCATAGAGATTCTATCGTGTTTGTGTGTGATTAAACTCAGGCACAGCACTGAAGAAAATGTGCTAGAGAAGCTTGACTGCTAAACCCCGTCATTTCCTTACCATGTTCTCCAAGTCTTCCCTCATCTTCATACTGTAGCAGAGGGGACATGCTAAACTTTGAGTTCTCTTTTTCTCTAAGTAATAAAAAGATATTAAATAATGGACTTTCTGTACCTATATAAATGTCAACATTCCTTCTAATGAATAAAGAAGACATATATTTAATTACCAGGTATTCTTTTATTCTTACCAGAATGATTTGGTACATTTACTAACTAATTCATTTCTAAGAAATTTTCTAGTGGCACCATGGTTTTCGGAGAACAGAAAGATAATGTATTGCATATGTTCTATAATCTTTGCTGTATGGTTCTCTCACCATCACTTTATTATTCTTCAAAATCCAGATGTTTTCAATGAATAGTGTTAGGTATAATAAGGAAAGATGGATTTTTTTTCTCTATTCCTCTTTGCTTCTTCATTCTCCTTCCTTGACATCTCCCCAACGCTGCCCCCTTTATTTTTTTCACCTTCCTTTATCTTCTAGTTCCTACTTGAAAATGAGGTCTAAATTAAGAGAGAGAAAATATATGACAAGGAGATGGATTCTCTACTAGAACCTCCCAACAGGAACAAAGCCCCCGACAATAAAATTACTTTTGTTCTGCAAGACGCTTTTTAATATTCTGACCTCCAGAATGCAAGATAATTGATTAATATTTTATTAATTAGAACAAAATTTTGTTAGTTTCTTTCTACTCAGGCTGACAATTTCCTCTTTCCTCTGGCCAGACATTAAAAAGTAGCATTGGTAACATATTAGCAGTCAAGGCATAAGATCCCTACCTTACTGAAAATTACATTCTGACAGAAGAAAATAATAAAAACTTAAGATTGTATATATATAGACAAAAGATGTGGAAAAAAGTAAAAGTGATCAAACTTGACTGCATACACTTTGTGGAAGATTAAATGAGCACACAGAAACAACTGATGCCAATTTCCTTTTGTAGGGTTCTTTGTGAGGACATCCCTAATCATCATCAACAGCAACAACAACAACAACAACAACAACAAAAAAGGACTATGTCCCTCAGGGATCCCTTTGCCTTCTGAGTTTACTTCTATTGTATTGCATAAGCTAATCTGCAATTTATTCAAATGCAGAGAACATATTGCAGTATTTTGTTATATTCTGTTAACTAGAACATAAAATTTGCACAGTAGACATCTAAGAAGTAAGAATGACAAGATCAACAGGATGTGAAATAAAATTAGAAAAAATACAAGATCAAAGCAGCTCTGAGGATTGAAGAGAGGAGTAAGATTAGGGAGCTGAGGTGGTTGAAGAAAAATGATACATACTTAAGGACAGATTGTGAGAGTGAATTTGTACCATCTTATTCCAGTAGTTAAAAAAAAAACTACATTGTGGTACTTATGTGATAACCCTTCTACAGTGTAATGCAAAAATGTAGCATTGTGTATGTTTTATCAGCTGCTGGATCTATGCTGTCTCTGCAAAACAGAATGTCCTATTAGTCTCAGATTCCTGTTTCTTTCTATTACACTTAGAACATGAATTCTATAATGTTTCTGAATAACCATGGAAGTCAGTAAAACAAAACAACAAACCCAAGGATCTCTGACACTTCAAAGGCAAAGCATTAGGACTGTGTAATTACAAAAGCAGCATTTAACTGCTATTACTTCTAGCAAATAGATCTCTGTCTCTTTGAATTAGTCTCATTGGTGGACTGCAATTTATTGCTGCTCTCAAATTATTAATTTCATCAATCTCAATATGAAAAAAGTGATGAAAGCCTGCCAGATGATTACTTCAGAGGGTTAGAATTGGAAGAGTTTGGCAGCAAGCAGCCTTGGTAAATACCCACTGCATGTTTTCTGAAATTCTACCTCAATCCTCAGCAGATCTACACCTAATGGGAGAAACAAATTTCTGTCGTATTCTGTTTCCTTCATTCTTGTTTTTATTTCCTTTGATGAAGACCTGTTGGTATTAAAGTTTGCAGGGGGTTCATTTTACAGTTTCCAGTTCAATTTTGGAACATCAGTACATGGCAGAAGAAAGCTTCACAAGGTAGCAGCACTAGCACACAACGCTTCTATTTCCCAAGTAGCAAATGCAATTGTTTTGTTTTTCACGGTCTCAAAATGACTAGATATCAGCAGCTTACATCCCGCAGGGCAAATCAGGATGCAACATAAAGTGTTTAGAATTGCTATGTTGGCATTGATAGCAGAACAGTAATAACAGAGTGTGTCTGGACACAATAGGGGTTTTGGCAATGTCAACTGCTCACTCTTGGTGAAGAACAGACTATGTCATTGTGTCATTTCAAGTCACATCTTATTTTCCCACCTCTCTCTTGACCTGAGGAATTCTTAAGATGATTTAACTCCTCCTTCCTTAACATGGATATATATTTATACAGTAGATGGCTCTGACCCTAAATCTCTTGCCAAGTAACATGAAGCTAGCTCCTTCTGATAATCTCTTTAAAAAAATGTTTGTGTGTATGTATTTCTGGCTCAGTTATCTTCAAAATTATTGTGGCAACTTCCTAAATGTATTTAGTGGCTAAGAAACTCATAGAATGTATATCCTTAAAACTGAAAGTGAAGAGAAATATAAAGTGTGTCAACACACACTCCATTCCTGTGCAGACATGCCCCCCCATAAATACACATATTTTTCCTCATTTACCTCTATGCACATTGGTAAATACACTCTAACCAGTTCCCACATTTTATATCTTTTTAATATTTTGTTATTAATTTTATTTGTATGTATGCATTGCTGCATGTGTGTAAGCGCACCCTTGTCGTGCAATGCCCAGGAGGTCAGAAGAGGGTGTCGCATTCTTCAGGAACTGAAGTTATGGACCATCGTTAGGCACCATGCTGTTGCTGGGAACTGAACCCAGGTCCTCTGTAAGAACAGCAAGTGCTCTTAACCACTGAGCCAAATCTCTACCCCCCCCACACTTTGGTAACTTAATGTGTGTTATTTCCATTGTGCAAAGAGGTTGCTGATTATTCTGCACATCCATCCCTTTCTTAAACATTCTCTCTTCCTAAATTTCAATATTTACAATAAATCCAGTTTATTCACATATCTAGATTTTATTTGTTAATAAACTACTTTAACATATATGAATGATTATCATTCCTCCAAGAAAGAACTAGAAGGGTAGAAGTAGACACCCTCCTCTAGCCTCAACATATGCACACATGGCATGTACACCTGCCTGCACACATAAACACCCTCACATATGACACACACATATATAATATGATATATATATATACATATATATTAAGATTAGATCATTAAGGAAAAAAATCTGAGAAAATGTAGCACCTGCAGACTTTCCTGGAGTGAATTACAAAGAATATCCTTTACTTCACAAAGTTTATCATAATTCTTCCATGGAGAAAGAGAAGCCTTCAAAACTCTTTAGTTGGAATTCCATTCTGCAACACAGAGCTTTTCCTTCCAAGCACTGATTCTCTATAGAGATTTGTTTTTTCTTCTCAAATTTATGAACTGTGTTCCATTTCTTTGTTATTAAGTTTATATATTTTAATTGCTTGGGACTAGTCTCTGAATCTTAAAGTAAAAGAGCTGCAAAGACCTAACTTTTCAAATAATATGACAGTCTATTAGAGATTGCCCATCCATGTATCTGAAGAAATGGGGTAGAAGCACAGAAAAAAAGAGGCGTGTCCTTTCTCTCTCTCTCCCTCTCTCTCTCCCTTTTGTCTCCAGCCTTTCTGCCTGGTGATTGAACACCTCTGCTGACACTGTCAACAAAGCTATTATTCCACCCATTGGTTAATACATGTTCATTTTCTGGCCAATTCCTACAGAATTGATGCTTTTTATGCTGATCTGTCTCAGTTCATTTTTTTCAGGAACACTAATGCTTCATCTGTATTATTCACAACTTTGCTTATTTATGGAGGGCTTGAAACATAATTCACTACATGAAAACTCAGATCCACAAGAGCAGATAGAGATCCTGGCAGCTTTTTTTGGTGAGGAAAAGAGCTGCTCAGGTCAGTCTCTAACAAAGATTTGCAGCCTTTGTTCATGAAAAATCTCTGTCTTCCCAAGAAGACATGAGTGCAACAAAACACAAGTATCATACCAGTATATAAAAATGTGTCCCCTTGACAGTCACAGCCCTCTACAGTGGACATTTATCATCTTCTGAATTAACAAACCTTTTATTTGAAATATTTGAATATTTGGGAGGAGGTCTCATAATTGTAACTAAATATTTTTGCTAAAATGATTTATCTATCTATCTATCTATCTATCTATCATCTATCTATCTATATCTATCATCTATCTATATCATCTATCTATCAATCATCTATCTATCTATCTATTTAAATTAATTTTTGTGCACAAATTGTTTTATATATGGTTTGTTTTTCAACAGATGTGTAATCTGTTAACCTTTCATATGACTTCTTGTCACTTTTCTTTGACCACCTTCAAAAATGATTAATTTCACTATGCATTGATTGCCTTCTTTCTGTGTATTCCTGGGCACATTAATCTATAGTGGGTTTTTTTGTTTGTTTGTTTTTTTGGTCTTTTTGAGACAGAGTCTCCCTGTAGCTCCAGCTGTCCTGGATATAGGGTGTGTTTTTTTTGTTGTTGTTTTGTTTTGTTTTTAATACCCTTGTGCAGTTGCTTTGTATTTTCTTTTTGGATTCATGAATTCCTGAAGGTATAATAATACTCACTATTCTGTTGTGAGGTTTATGCAGAAGAACATATGTTAAATCCTACCTCTTGGTCTCCTTACAGTTGTAGAGATACAAAAGAAATTGGGTACTTAGGAGAGGGAAGAACTTGAGGTAACCTGCTTAGCCCAGCAGTAGTCAAGGAAATGCTTGCTCTGGGTCCCTAAGTGAACTGATTGTTGTTTAGAACTGGCTTTCAGCAGTAGCCAAAGGGCTGTATGAGACCCACAGACACAGTCTCTTTAGTGATTATCAAGTTCGTATACTGCTTTGCTTAGTTTTGATATGTTCACTCTTGCTAATATCATTGATGTGGCCGCAGCCCTGCAATGGCTGAAACTCAGTAAGTACAAATTTAAGATAACTACCCTGCAGTTTATAAATCAATTTTCTTTCTTTTTTTCTTTCTTTCTTTCTTTCTTTCTTTCTTTCTTTCTTTCTTTCTTATCATTAGTGATTTCTATTTGGCCTTCAGAGCCATTTGAGTTTAGAGATCTTTTTTAGAGCTTCTACAAAAGTTTTATAGTTTGTGATATTAGCATTCTTTAAACTCACACAGGTGTTCTCATATTTCTTTTCCTTCAAACTCTTTTGTAAGATGCTATATTTTCCCCCTAATATAATGAATGTTCACACTGAGGATAGGCTTAAATGTTTAGGGAAACTTAAGCATTTGTTACAGAGCTGTACATACTCAGTGTAACTTCATATTGTTACATTTTGAAAGTTATAGGTCATAAGTTGTTATAAAGAAGATATAGTTTAATGAGTAAACTTTGAAGTAAAAATTATTTCATCCTAAGAGAAAGAGTATAGCAGTATGTGTTAGTAGCTTGCAGTCACTATAACAGAATACTTAAGATAATCAACTTATAAAGAGAAGAGCCTTGTTTAGACTTGCAGGTGTAGAGGGTCTAATGTATAGCCAATTGACCTTTTTGACAAATAATGAGTGCATAATGGAAGAACCACATAAAGAACACAACTACCCACCTCAGGGTCACAAGGAGGAAGATAACTGGGTCCCCTGATCCTCTCAGAGTTAGGCCCACAGGACCTAAAGAATTTACATGATGCCTCCTTCCTAAGACCCCCTTATGTATCAAAAGCATGAGGAAGGATACTAAGGGTCCAACAGAGGTCTTTTGTGGACATTCAAACCTACACTATACAGCACAGATTAAAATGACTAGGTAAGAAATGAAAACAGAGCTCTGAATTACAAACAATAGCACCAATCCAGCACAAAAAGCCACACACTTCCTAAGAATCTGCACCAGCTGGGACTTAATCTATGTCAACATCATTAACTTTTTGTCCCACTTCCAACTTAGCACTAATCAGAGAAAGCCAAACTTGCACCATTTACCAGTCGCATTAAATATCCCACTTCTAGTTAGTATGCCATGGTCTCCATTGGTCTATTCTAAAATCCACCAACCAGAACTTATTGTCAGCCCTTCATTTCTTCTTGTATAAAATGTTCTAACACACCTTCTTGTCAAGTGAAGGTGACAGATCCCCTTGCTCTAGCAAGTTCTGCATAAGGAGACTCTACTTGGTCTCATTTGGAAGGTTTTCATTTGTGCTCACTGCTCAAATCTTATTTCCAAAAACAAGTTATATCACTTTGCACATATTTCTTATTCTCTTTTAGTTTTAATTTACTCTTTTAAAAATAGTGGAGATTCCAGAATCACCCATCACATGGTATTAATTTAATTAATAATAAATTTATAAAACATCTCAAAATACAAGATAGAGATATGGCTCAGCAGTTAAGACCACTGGATACTCTTGTGAAGGACCCAGGTTCAACTCCCAGCACCAACAAGGTGGCTAAAAAATATTGATAGCTCTAATTCCAGGGGATGTGACCCCCTCCTCTGACCTCTGCATGCATTCCATGACATGGGTGCACTTACATACATGCAGGCATAACACACAAACACATATAAAATAAATAAATATGTATGTTTTTAAGAAGAAATAATAGAGGTAGTCCCTGTGAGAAGCATTTCTGTAGGAATATTTTTTTTATAGGGCTAATTTGTTCAACCCTATATTTAGCAGAGAATTACCGGACTCTCTATTCAACGCACTTACTTTTAAGATAACCAGTATAGTATTTACTTTCAAAAAATGTCTCCCCAGATACATTCAGCATGCCTTACATTTTTATCCAGTATTTTATAATTGCTTATCTTTTATCTTTTGTTTCTCTCTTTTTGGTCTATTTCTATCTCATACTACTAATAATCATCCCTTGTTTTTTTTCTTGTTTTTTTTCTTGTTTTTTTTTTTTTTTTTTTAAAGATCTCCACTTCATTGTTAAAATACATAGTTTCATACAGAAAAATTCATTTTAAGGCAATTGACATTGAGACGTTTTCACATGCATTTCTAATCTCTATATATATGACTATTACTGGTCACAGTCACTTACTTTCTGAGTTCCTTGATATCTGAGTATGAGTATAAACTCATTAGATAGACAGCCTTCCTCTCCCACTAGAGCCTCCATACTCTG
>NW_008351640.1:3404180-3405214 GCF_000622305.1 Nannospalax galili | reverse complement strand
GGGCTTGGGAGGAGTCCCTGGCTCCTTTCTTTTACCAGTTTCATCTATGTGAAGATAAGTCAAAGGTCCTGCTCGACCATTGTTGGCTTCTCTTGGAAGCATGGAGGAAATGATTCCTCCGTGTTGACCCTCCTCTTTATAGACTGGACACTGGTTCAAGTCCATCTGGTGGGGTCTCCTTGGCCTCCTTGATCAAGAGGTCAGATGACCCACCACCTTTACAGGATGTTTTGCGAGATGCTCATAATCCCTGGGAACTAAGCGACCTAGGAGGGCAGGGAGGAAAAAGTGTCCTTTGTGTCCCTCTGACCCAATTAGTATAGACCTCAAGGTATGTCTGTTAAACATTCAAGAAGGTTAGTTCCACCATTCGGGCATTTTTAATTACTGTGTGTTATGCAGACAAGTCTTGGGTAATGACCAGTTGGTCTCAAATAAACCTTTTCTAGAGATATTTTTCTTGGTCTGTTATGTATAATTAGTCAGTAGATTGTAGGAATAATATGGTTCCCTCTGGTTTTCATGAGTAACTAGGCATTGTTTCTCTCTTGTATCGTCTCACCCCTCTATCATGGTTTTCCCACTTATGGTGCCCCCACTTCCCCCCTTTTCTTCCTTACTGATACCCTTGCTCCTATGATCCTACCTCTGTTGAGCTTCTTCTTTCTCCTTATCCCCTAGGTTCCTCCCCCCTCCCTTAGACTAACCCAATATTTATCTATATCTCCCTTATTAAGGCCTGTTACCTACTATTCTTCTCCTTCAGGTTATTTCTTTTCCTTTATCTCACTGTTTCCTTACCCTTGTCCTGGTTCCTGGAGTTATATCTGTTTGCATACTTATTTATCCGGATTTGGTTCTAGGATCCACATATGAGGGCGAACATATGTTGTTTTCTTTTTTTCTGAGTCTGTGTTACTTCACTTGGTATAACAGTTTCTAGTTCCATCCATTTACCTATAAATTTCATGATTTCACCTTTCTTTACTGCTGAGTAAAACTCCATCGTATAAATGAATCACGTTTTCATTAAC
>NW_008351640.1:3400791-3401628 GCF_000622305.1 Nannospalax galili | reverse complement strand
TGTGGTCTGATAGAACACATGGAATTATTTCAATCTTTTTGTATTTGCTGAACTTTGTTTTGTGTCCCGGTATATGGTCAATTTTGGCGAAAGTTCCATGGGGTGCTGAATAGAAAATATGTCCTTTGGTGTTTGGGTGGAATACTAGGTAGATATCTGTTAAGTCCATTTGATATATGGTTTTGTTTAATTCAGATGTCTCTCTGTTAAGTCTCTGGCCTGTTGACCTATCTAATGGAGATAGTGGGGTATTGAAGTCCCCTACTATTAATGAGTTGGGGTTAATTTGGGTCTTAAAGTCCTGTAGTATTTTTTTTTTTATGAAGTTGGGTGCACCAGAGTTTGGTGAATATATGTTCATGATTGTAATATCTTCTTGATTGATTGTTCCTTTGATCAAAATGAAATAGCCCTCTTTGTCTTTTCTGGTTAGTTTCAGTTTAAAGTCTATTTTGTCCGATATTAGGATTGCTACGCCTGCTTTTTTCTTAGTGCCATTTGCTTGGTATATTTTGTTCCATCCTTTCACTTTGAGATAGTGTCTGTCCTTGAAAGTGAGATGAGTTTCTTGCAGACAACAAAAAGATGGGTTTTGTTTCTTAATCCATTCATATAGTCTGTGTCTTTTGACTGGGGAGTTCAGTCCATTAATGTTTAAAGTTATTAATGAAAGATGGGTATTGAGTCCTGTCATTTTCTTTTCGTTTACATTCTTGCTATAGCTGTACTTTTATACAGTTATACCCTTGTTGGAATTCTTTCTGCAACCCCTTGGGTATAGTCATTCCTTTTTTCAGCTCTTTGTATTGCTCCCAGAGCTCTCTGAAGGACTGGTTT
>NW_008351640.1:3398776-3400032 GCF_000622305.1 Nannospalax galili | reverse complement strand
TTTGGTTTTTCCATGTTATTATTTTTTCTCTGTGATTTTGACATGTGAATTTCTTTTGTAGTTTCTGAGTCTTGTGTGATACTCGGGCCTTCAAGTTTAGTTCTGCTTCTTTTTTTGAACTTTTGTGTCTTTGTGGTTTACTTTTTGAGTATGAAGAGCTGGTTCATCTAAGCGTCTGGTTCTCTCTTTGGATTTTATATTGGCGTGGTTGGATTGATTTTGTCTTCAGGAGTTCCGCGGTCGCCCAATTCCAATGTGGGTCAGAAGTTTTCAGACTTTCTTCTTTGTTTGGAATCTTTTAAGAATGATTTTGGCCTCAGGAACTTGGGTGTTGGACTGACCTGAGATCCTGGCCTTGGCCGTAGGGATGCAAAGGCAGATGGGGTGGGAATAAACCCCAAGATTTCCCAGGGAGTGGATTGAGTAGCTCTGTTGTACTGGATGCAAAGGATCAGGGAGAGGAAAGGTAAGCCTCGGAGCCCCATAAAGAGGCTGTTAGCCCCAGAAAGAGGCTGGCGGGTGTTGCAGGACCAGGGAAGTAGAGTGTCAGGGAAGATTTTTCTGTTCCCCTTCAACTAAGATAGTTTTGCTAGGTAAAGTAATCTGGGTTGGCATCTATAATTATCTAGCACTGGGAATACTTTGGTCCAGGCTCTTTTGGCTTTCATAGTTTGCATTGAAAAGTCAGCTGTGATCCTAATGGGTTTTCCTTTATATGTGACTTGTTGTTTCTCTTTTGCAGCTTTCAAAGTTTTCTATTTGTTTTGTGCATGTAATGTTTTTACTACGATGTGCCGTGGAGAGAGTTTCTGTTCTGGCCCTGTCCTTGGTGTTCTATATGCTTCTTGTATTTGTATGGGCATGTCTTTCTTTAATTTTGGGAAATTTTCTTCTATGATTCTGTTAAGGATCTGGTCCATGCCATTATCTTGGGATTCTTCTCCTTCCTGTATACCTATGATTTGTAAGTTTGGTCTTTTTATGGTGTCACGCAATTCCTGCATATTCCATTCTTGTGATTTCTTAAATTTTTCATAATCTTCGCTTGAGTGGTCTAGTTCGTCCTCTTTATCTTCCAGTCTTGATATTCTGTTTTCTATTTCATTTATCCTATTGGTGAGGCTTTCTCCTGTCGTTTCTAATTGGCTTACTGAGTGTTTCACTTCCTTCTTCATTTCAGTCTGAGTATTCTTCAAAATTTCTAACTCCTTTCTGAATTCATTCAGAAGTTTATCCCTTTCTTCCTTCAGTTTTTT